>NC_056735.1:1360858094-1361158094 GCF_019279795.1 Protopterus annectens
ATCCCTTGTTGTAACCTGGGTCCACATAAAATCCTTTTCAGATTATTTTTGTTTTTAAAAATTAACTTTGGATTATCACCCACTAAGTCTTTAATCGCATCATCAGCACACAGGATATTCCAATTCCAATGGAAGATGTCTTGTAAAACCTTAATATTGCTAGAGTAAGTTACTGACATTCTCATAGGTCCACTTGTGCTCCCTAGTATTCATGATGGCCATTCACCATCAGAGAAGTAGGGCGTCTCCTCAGTGTTCCTACACTCCACTACTCCTCTGAGGGTATCCTGAAGCTCATTATTGGCATAACCCCTCTGCAAAAATCTCATTCTCAATTCACCCAATTCTCCTTCAAATTTAACTTGATTTGCTGTCAACCTTGATGTTCTCAACCCTTGTCCCCTCACAATATTCTTAAAAATGTGCTGGGGATGCATACTCGTTCTATGCAAGTAACTACTTTTATGACATTCCTTTCTATGTATCTCTGTCTCGAACTGTCCATCAACCCTTTCTATAACTGTAACATCCAAAAAATTGATCGTGCTGAAAGAGCTCTTCATGGTGAACCTCAAAAAGCTGGAACATCTATTCAGATATGAACAAAGGGGGCAAAAGTGGATTCATCACCTCCAGTAAAATAAAGAGGTCATCTACAAACCTCCTGCAAAACTTCAAGCACTTACCATATTCAACCATCAAATGTTCGTTCTCCCAGTGGGCCATAACAATGTTGGCGTAGCCAACAGGAAGTGCCCATGGCTACGCCATCCAATTGCTTGTATAGGGTACCCTCAAACAAAAACAAATTATTTTCTAGAATGAGCTCCATAAGGAGAGACAAAAGATCAACACATCGTCCATTATATAACCCATCTTCCAATAGGTACTCCCTAAAGTATTCAACCCCCACCTGATTGGGGATAACAGTAAACAGGGATTGTACATCCATTGTAATAAGCATCAACCTGTCAGCATTCACATGCGTGCTAATAAACAAATACAGATGCCTCAAGAAATGTTCTGTTTCCAATAAAATAGTAGGATTCATCCTCAATACAGGTTTCAGATGTTGCTCAACATATATTGGTAGAGCTTCCGTGGACCAACCCCTCCCCGACACAATATGTCTCAAACGTCTGCAGTCATAAAGACTTTACTTTGAAGCTTGTCTGCAATTAAATATTGTCCTTCGTGGTTTGTGGGTATTAAATATGCCCACATATGGTACTTTGTATCCAGATTTGCTGGCAAGATGGCAATGCATTAACACAGAAACAAGCCGCAAATACATGCAGCTGTTAATTGGCTATTTTAAGCCTGAAGAGGCTCAACTCAACTTTGTTTTATTTCATTGTCTGATGAAATGGCTTGGTCCACGAAAGCGCTCACCTTTTGTTGTCTGTTGTGGATTAAATTGTTTTAATTTATATATAGCCGTGGCCTGTTGCTTCCTTTGTTTTTATGATAATGGACAGTTTTTTGGAAGTACAGCTTACCAGCATCACTTGTCTTCTGCTTTTCTTGATAAATATATATATATATATATATATATATATATATATATATATATATATATATATATATATATATATATATATATATATATATATATATATATATATATATATATGTATATGTGTGTATGTGTGTGTGTTTGTGTGTGTGTGTGTGTGTGTGTGTGTGTGTGTGTGTGTGTGTGTGTGTGTGTGTGTGTGTGTGTGCATAGGGACAAACAATGTGAAACTAACACATTAGTCCTTATCATTAGAAATGCTCATTTGCTGTAAAATTTCATACAGAGGCTCAGGTTATACATGATTTACTGGCCACATTATCTGTCTGCTGCAGTTAGTCAGCACCTTTCTGGGTCAGAGCTCCTGGACAGGTAATGCACTTAGAAGTCTAGTATCTGATGGCAGATATTTTAGTAGGACTGTATTAAATACTTTGTGTCCTCAGCTATCAGAAATACTTTGAACTTTCATTCTTCCAAATAAATTTTATTGGTCTTATACACGCACACACACACACGCACTTTCGTGAATACCGGTTCACCGAAACAAAAAAAAATAAAACACTGCAAAGGAATGTTTGCAGGTGGGCAAGCCCTCCTGCACCCCCCTCATTTGGGGGGGGGCTGCACCCTCAACACCCTCGCTACTTTATATATACTAACTCCAAGATCACACTGCAGTTGGAAAGAGGTATATTCCCTTATCCCCACTGTAGTGTGCCTCCATCCTGCAGTGTTTTTTTTTTTTTTACCAGTATTCACGAAAGTGCACTTTTGTTGAAGTGCACTTTTGCGCAAATGGGAACGGATTTTTGTTTGTTAAAAAGAATGAGCTTTTGACAAATGAAAATACACCCCTATATATATATATATATATATATATATATATATATAATATCGCACACACACACACACACAAATATATATATATATATATATATATATATATATATATATGTATATGTGTGTGTGTGTGTGTGTGTGTGTGTGTGTGTATGTGGGGGGGGGGGGTGTGTATACACTAGGAAAAATGTGCCTGTTGTTTTTATGAGCTTTTATAAAATTCATGTTTATTCTCAAATATGTTTTAAATTCATGGTTTTCTTAGTGAAGAACAAAAATTTTCTTACCGGTTTGTTGACAAAACACCATGTACTACTAAAAGTTTCCAGTTAGGTTTTTTAGTTTCTTACTATCTAATTAAAATGTTACAGACATTGCCGTTGTCTAATTCCTTTTAATTATAGGTTCATAGGTTCATAGGTTTATACTAGGCCATCTGCCCTAAGGCATTTATAAGCCTAGCCCAAAGTTTTGTGGCTTACGCCACCCCCTATATGAAAAAATACTGTGCCCATTAGTTTGTCGTGCCTCTGTCCAGCAGTGACACAGAGACAATTCCCAGGGTAAACCTACGATCTCCCATCCACAGGTCAAGATTTCTCTTGAACAGAGCCAGCGAGGTGCTCTGCCTCACATGGACCGGGATTTTATTCCACAGCATAGGGAGTCTCTGAGTGATAAATCTATCCCTCCAGCACATCCTATTTATATCCGTGCTAAGGTTTAAGCCGCTTGCTCTAGTGGTTTTGGTGGATTTGGATTTTTTGAGGTGGAGCATGTCCATTAATTCTGGGTTGGACATGGCCTTGTATGTCAGGCACATGTCACCTCTGAGCAGACGGTATGCGACCGAATAGAGCTGGAGTTTCTTCAATCTGGCAGCATATGACAGATTTTGGAGTCCCTTTATCCTTTTGGTGAGGAACTTTTGGGGTCTCTCCAATTGCTGCAAATGTCGGGTGAGATACATCCCGAATGGGGCATTGTACTCGATCATTGGTCTGATAAGTGAAGAGTACAGGGGAACAATGACCTCACTAGATCTGGATGTGAATCCCTTCATGATCAGGTGGGCAATGTAGAAGGTCTTTCTAACCACTTTAGCAATGTGAGTGTCAAAAGAAAGGCCACTGTCAACCTGGGTCCCCAGGTCCCTGATAACATCTACTGTGCTTAGTGGATTGCTGCCTATATGGTAGCTTGGGGTTACCTTGTTTTTCCTGAAGGGTATGACTATACATTTTTTGGCGTTTAACTTCAGGCCATGGCTCTGGCACCAGCTATCTGTTTCCGTGAGTCCCTTCTGAAGGATATCCGTGTCCGATGCACTTTCCACTATGGCGCCCAGTTTGCAGTCGTCTGCAAACTTTGTCAGCCAAAGTCCTCCCATGTTGGCCTGTACTTCTGAGAAGTAGATGCCGAACAATAGGGGCCAAGGACCGAGCCCTGTGGGACACCACTTGTGACCGGCTTGGAGTCTGACATAGCACCAGCAACTCTAACCCTGTGGGTTCTGTCCTTAAGCCAGTTTACAACCCATCTTGTGACATATGGGTTTACATTTAAGCTGGTAAGTTTTTCTACAATACCCGAGTGGGGTATTGTGTTGAAAGCCTTTGCAAGGTCAAGGTAGGCTGTATGGACTGCCTTTCTGTTAGAAAAATATGTACTTAGACATATATAAACTGTTAGAAAAATATGTGCTTAGACATATATAAGCTGTTAGAAGAATATGTACTTAGACATATATAAGCTGTTAGGAAAATGTGTGCTTAGACATATATAAACTATTAGAAGAATATGTACTCAAACATATATGTAATGCAAAGTTTGAAAACAGTATAACATATAATGCATTTAATTCTATTTTACTAGAATGGCAGTAGAAATGAACTTGCATATTATTGCTTGAAGCTTAGCTGTAGTATGATTAAAACTTTGACCCAGACAGTAGCTAGCTCTACTGGCTTATGTCTTTCAGTAATGTTATCTGCAAAGTTAGAAAGTAATGAATCTGTCTATATGTGTATCTTTTCCTGCTTCCACCGAGAAGAATGGCCTTGTGAACACTATCAGTAATAATGTCCAGCTGGTGGACAGAGAGACAAAGAAATGTATTAAGAAGACATTCATCCATTGTATTCGAACTAATCCAAGAGCCTTGAATTAGTTACATCCTCGGAAAGACATTGTGACTGACCAGGTGCCTTGCAAGGCTATAATATACTCATGGGAAAAAACTTTTTGAAAAAGCATTACCTCAGCATTTTCTTATGAACTATAATGATGTAAAGGCCCTGTGACTGACTACGTCAGTAAGGTGGGCAAAAGCTGATCAAGAAGGGTATAAAATATGTAAACTTTCTTATGGTAGTTAGTCAAAACTCTGTACATGTTTATGTATGGTTTTTTGCCTCCTAATGATCATTAGTAAAAATACAATATTGTTTGAATCTGAGCCTACTGTCTTACTGACTGTTATTTTGAAATGCCTAATGATTTTTACAGTCTGATTATAACAATTTATCTAACATTTTGGTCCTTCTGAAAAGCCGGAATTCCCTTGGTAAGTTGCAGGTCAGAGTACATAGGTGGTACTGAAAACTGCGCAGGAGAAGTTGCCAGAGTGGTCCTTCTCGAGTGAAAAGACCTCCGACTGAATTGTTGTATGTAAAGAGGCTGTCCACTTTCTGATCTGTGTGAAGCAGTTAAAATCTGACGCAGAAGGTCAGGCAAAAAAACAACGACAGTTGGGTGTTCCTCAAGCACATAGGTGGATTGAGGAAGCGAACCGAAGGGAGCAGAAAATTAAAAATGCGAAAGCATTATTTTTAGACAAGGAGGATAATAATACAGTAGTAGCAACGGCCCCTCCCCCACCACCTCCTCCGATACCTTATTCAGAATATGAAGCGGGAGGGCGGGCTGGACCCCCCCCACGTTATCCTGAGGCAACAGGGGTATTAAAACAACCATTTGTAAGAGAACCTGTTGAAACTAGATCCCGAACACGTAAAACACTTAGAGATGTTCAACTAAGCAGAGATTAATTAGATGAGAGTGAGGAAATCTGTCCATTAATTGAAGTACCAAACCCACAGGCAGGACAGGAAGGCCAGGACTCAACTCTCTTAGTATATAGACCATGGACACCGGAGGATATCCGGAAAGCTACAGAGGGAATTCCCCATCCAAAGATTAACTTTGAAAAGTTTATACAAGATTTACAGGGTATGAGATTGAGTTACCACTTAAATGGGGAAGAGGTAGAGAAAGTAATTAGACAAATTATAGGTCCGGACTGGCACATGGTTTGCGGCGTCTGTAATGCTCGTGACGCGCAACTTAGGCCACTCCTACATAGTGACGCAGAGCTGGATACTAGGTTGAAGGGTCTTACAGACCGCATTACTGAAAAATGGAAACCTAGAGCAGATTGGACTTGTATTAACCAATGCATACAACAAGATAATGAAACAGTAGATGCATACTATGGTAGATTATTAGAATGTTTCAATAACCATAGTGGTATGGCTATTCCTGAAAATCAGAAAAATGATAGCCCATATGAACAACAATTGAAAAATGCATTTTTAAAAGGTTGCATTGCCCCTATCAGTAGCTTCATCATGAAGCATATGATAGATCATCGAACGAGTAGGCTTCAAGCCTTACTAGAGTATGCTAGGCATGCTGAAAGACATTTTAACAGCAAAAAGAAAAAGAAGACGCAGGTCTTCACAGCTGAAGACGGAGCAGAAGTCTTTGTAGTACAGTCAGGTAAAAAGGGTAAGCGAAATACTCAGGGCAACAAATGCTCTGACAGGGATTCAGAGTTCTATGAGGACAGAAAAAAAAGAGGTGAGTGCTTTAACTGCGGGAAGAAAGGACACTTAGCAAGGGATTGCAGGAGCAAAGCACCTGCAGAAAAAAAGGATAAAAATGACGAGGATTGACTATATGACAGTCATACTGCTCAACAGTCATCAGGAGAGACTAATGAGCAGGGAGATAATATAAATGTAATAGAAGAGACAGATAATATACAAACGGATGTAGAAGCTGGGGAGAGTGAAGTTTTGGATTTGGCCTTGTTGAGCTTGGAGCTCTATTTAGCAGGCACAAAACCGGAAGTTACACTTCTGGTGGAGGGGAGAGAAATCAAATTCTTGTGTGATTCAGGGGCATCACGAACTTTGATACACCCTTCAAAGTTACCGGAGCACTCTGAATCACCTGACTACATATTAGTGAAAGCAGCAAACGGACAGCTATACAGGGAACCACTTTCCCATGATATAGCAATAACTGACCCTGTCTCGGGTATGACCCAGAGAAGTAAAATAGTACTTTTTGCAAAATTTCCAATGAATTTATTGGGAAGAGATCTTATGCAGCTTTTTGGCATAGCAGTAGTTCCTACCATGAAGGGTATGGAGGCACAAAGACAAATGGATGCTTTTGTAGTACGATCGGAGGGTGAAGCCTATTATTGGTACAGCCAGGACCTGGTTCCGACCGGTCCAGGGGCAGTGACCGACGAACTGATGAATGTAGCCATCAGTAAGCTGCCCTCCCTCGACTTTGATCAGCAACATTTGTTACATTGTACTCTATACTATTGTAGCACACCAGGGCCCGATAAGGAATATGAACAAAAATTGTTCATAAATCCTGCAAATAGATTAATATTACGAACTTTGTATTGGAATACTGAGGGTAATAGTGTGGTGAGTTGTTCATTACCTCAGGAATTCATGGAATTGTATAAATCCAACAAGCTACCGCATGTCAGTTTAACCAAAAGCAGGAATGTTAGGTGGGTAGATCTGGGTGACAAAGTGACAAGATGGGAGAAACAAACCGACTCAGAATTGTCGGAGCAAGGAGTACAAAAGCAGAAATTAAATTGGCTGACACAGGCACGCCCAGCAGTCCACTTACAGCAGAGTGAGGACAGCTGATTGGCGTTCTTGTTAGAAGAAGAAAAAGCCTTGGGTGATATACCAAGCACTCTTTGGTCAACAGGGAAATCAGATGTAGGGCTTATTCGAACAGCAGGTCCAGTAACTATTACACCAAAATCAGTATTTAGACCACAAAAAAGACAATATCCTTTGAGAAAAGATGCAGAGCAGGGAATCAAACCTATAATAATGGCATTACTTAAGGAAGGGATACTGGTAGAATCTTTGGATTCACCATGTAATACTCCTCTGTTTCCTGTTAAAAAAGCAAACGGGGAATGGCGGATGGTACAAGATTTACAAGCCATGAATGATGCGGTAATACCTAGGGCACCTATGGTGCCAAACCCACATACTTTATTGAATGACTTGAAGCCACAACAGCAGTATTTTACTGTGGTAGACATAAGCAATGCTTTCTTTTCAATACCTATACACCCTGACAGTCAATATTGGTTTGCCTTTACATTTCAGGGTAAAAGGTATACATATACTCGACTACCACAGGGATATAGTGAAAGTCCGACAATATTCGCACAAGAGATGGCTAGCAACCTGGCGGGATTTATTCCACCAGGGGGCAGTCAAGTATTACTTTATGTAGACGACATCTTGCTTGCAGCCCCTACCCAGCAGCAATGTAGGGAAGACACAATAGCATTGTTGAAGTTTTTAGCAGAACAAGGGCACAAAGTGAACAAACACAAATTACAACTTTGGAAAAAGCAGGTTAAGTACCTGGGATATGTGATATCCAAGGAAGGTAGAACATTAGATGAAGCTAGAAAAACAGCGATTTTGCAAGCACCTAAACCAACTACCAAAAAGGAAATGATGTCCTTTCTGGGAACGACTAATTTTTGTCGGAGTTGGATACCGAATTATGCTTTGGAGATAGCTCCATTGGCTGATTTAATATTTAAAACACCAATGGCAGCGCAAGAAACACTACATTGGACACCGGAAGCAGAAACAGCTTTTTGCAGACTAAAACAATTGATAGTTTCATCATTAGTTTTAGGACTTCCGAATTACCATAAGAGATTTTTTCAGACTGTAGATTGTAGGCAGGGATATATGACATCAGTATTGACGCAACAACATGGCAGTAAGCAACGCCCCATAGCTTACTATTCATCGCAGTTAGATCCGGTGGCACGGTCGTTGCCACATTGTGTACAAGCAGTTGTCGCAGCTGCCATGGCAGTACAGGCTTCGGCCTCAGTGGTGTTATTTCACCCTCTCACTTTGAGAGTGCCTCATGCAGTTGCGATAATTTTACTGCAAGAAAAAATAGCATTTTTATCTCCTGCTAGACACCTTTCATGTATGACCATACTATTGAGCCAACCTCATATGCTAATCGAACGATGCACAACATTAAATCCATCAACTTTGCTTCCGACTCCTGTGGATGGCACACCACACAGCTGCCTACAGGAGATGGAACAAATAACCTTACCTAGACAAGATCTCACTGATGTGCCTTTAGCTGATGCAGAGGTGACATTTTATGTAGACGGATCATGTAGAAGGGGCCCTACAGGAAAGAACCTAGTGGGTAATGCAGTAGTAACAGATGTTGAAACTGTAGAAGCACAACCCCTGCAGCATAACTTGTCTGCTCAAGCAGCAGAATTGATAGCTTTAACACATGCCTGCACTTTAGCGAAAGATAGATGTGTAAACATATATACTGATAGTCAGTATGCTTTCTCTACAGTGCATGTTTTTAGCTAACAGTGGAAGAATAGGGAATGATAACATCCACTGGCAAACCGATTAACCATGCTAATTGATTTTGAATCTGTTAGATTCCATTCAGTTACCTACTAAAATAGCTATTTGTAAATGTGCAGCTCATACTAAACAACAGGATAAGATTTCAAAAGGAAATGCTCGGGCCGATGCAGCTGCAAAGCAAGCTGCCTCAGACCCAGAGACCTTGTTTTCAAATGAAGAATTACAACCTTCTGAGACTTTAGATCTAGAAATGTTGAAAACAATGCAGACATTAACTACAAAAGCAGAGAAGCAGAAGTGGGTTAAACGAGGAGCAATCCTTGAAGAAGGACTGTACATCTCCAAAGAGAGGAAGCCAATATTACCATCTAATTTATTTAGATATGCGGCTTTGTTGAGCCATGGGCAGAGCCATGTCTCAACAGGGGGGATGGTACAGTTAGTTAACAGGACATTCCAAACATATGGATTCACGAATTACACACAAAAATGTTGTGCAGCATGTCATATCTGTAGTAAACATCATGCACAGGGAGCATTTAAACCGAAGCGAGGGAGTTTCCCTACACCACCATATCCGTTCCATACTATTTGTATGGATTTCATAGAACTGAATAAATGTGAAGGAAAGAAATACTGTTTAGTGATCATAGATATGTTTTCAAAATGGGTAGAAGCTTTTCCGACTAGGAATCCGGATGCAGCAACAGTGGCAAAAGCCTTAGTAAAGGAAATTATTCCTAGATTTGGCATACCGGAGAAAATTTATAGTGATAATGGAACACATTTTGTTAACCAGACAATTCAGCAACTTGGGAGATTCTTTGGGATTTCTTTGAAGAACCATTGTGCTTATCACCCCCAGTCGGCAGGACTGGTGGAGAGGTACAATGGGATTTTGAAAAATAAGTTAAGGAAATTGATGAGTGAGACTCAGAAGAATTGGATTTGCTGTCTACCTTTAGCACTGCTGAGCATGAGAACAGTTCCAAATGTAAAGGGTTTGACCCCCTTTAAAGTAGTATTCGGAAGAGCATATTATGTGCCACAGTGGAAAGCCCTCATGCCTGCAGAGCTGGAGGCCGATAGCTCATTAGCCAGTTATATGAAAAGATTGTTAACAAATAAGACTGTTTTGCAGTTGAACTCTTTTTCAGACAAAGAAGAAACAAAACCGGGGTCCTGGATTTGGCTGAAGGTTATCAAGAAGAAAAATTGGACGAGCCCAAAGAGGGAAGGTCCGTACCAGGTACTGTTGGCAATGCCTACTGCAGTAAAAGTTGCTGAGAGATCATCCTGGGTTCATCTGACGCACTGTAAACCGCTCAAGGAGTTTAAGTTAGACAAACATTTTGTAACTGATATACCACAGGAACAGGATGGCCAGGGGCAGAGTGTATAGAAATGCAAAACAACCCCAAAGACATTGGTTCACTGGCCTACTGATCATACACCTATTAACCATGTTTGTGGTGACCTTTTTGTTGTTGTGGTTTTTCTTGCATATAACTACAGAAGTGAAACTGATGAAACGTGATGAATTGGCCATAGATTGGCATCCAAACTTTAACACATACCTAGCCATGAAACGTGTATATGTAGAGACTATGAACGTTTCAAACTGCTGGGTTTGTACTACCATACCTACAGCATATGGAGGACTTTTGATGTCTGCTGTCCCCTTGGGGATAAATGAGACTTGGGAGAATCTATTATTCGACACAGGTACTGTGAGATCACAGGATAAAGTGGCATTGTATTTACCCGTTACACAAAGAAGAATTGTTTGTTTTATTAAAAATGATACACTCCAAGTTGGTTGGAGTAATTGTAACATAACTGTGTCTTACAAATGTTATATAAAAGCTAGAGACCAGAGTACTAGTTGTAGCACGAATTACGATTCATATTTGAGCTTGATGAAAACAACGTTAAAAGATGTGCAGAAAAATCCTGAAATGTATAAACAGTTATCTGTTATAGACAAGAAAATGTTTCATTCAGAGTTAACCCGCATCAGTACTAAAGTAGAAAATTGTTATTTTGTTTGTGGGAAAAAAGCCTATAAATGGTTACCTGAGAATTGGTCCGGCAGTTGTTTTTTGGGTTATCTGGTTCCAGCCATAAGACATACTGCAGAATTGCCTCTGGGTAAGATACGCAATGTGAGAGATGTAGTCCAACAAACTGGGAACACGGTCAAGAAACCTACTAATCCAGTGGGTAAGATTGAAGCAAGCTGGAAAGACCAGTCGACTGTGAAAGAAAAAGAAAAATTGACTCATATGGACTTGAGTGACAGTGTCATATCCTGGGCTGGAATATTCCCAGCCTATGGAGCAGTCAAATCGATTTGGGAACTGAGGAAATTGTCAAAACTTCTCGAAGTAATGAGCAATGCGACTTTTTCCGCTCTCGAACTTGTAACTGATGAACTGAATGCAATGAGAACTGTCGTACTACAAAATCGAATGGCTCTTGACTTCACCCTAGCGGCGAGAGGTGGTACGTGCGCGCTTATCAAAGAAGAATGCTGTGCGTATATTCCAGACAACAGACATGAAATAAACGATCACCTAGAGGTAATACAGCAGGTATCGGCAATGGCGGAACCAGGCCCAAACCCACTGACGAACTTCTTCCAGAATCTATTTGGGGGGTGGGGGTCAATCCTAATGAATATTTTGATTGCTATTTGTGTGGTTTTGCTCATAATTGGAGCATGTGTCTGCTGCGGGATACCCTGTATGAAAAGATTAGTTAGAGATTTTGTTGACATATCAGTAACTGAGACTATGTACCAGGACATGGAATTGAATCTGTTGATACCAAGTGAAAGCCTATCTGAAATATAAAACAAATGACTTACTTAGCTGAAAGTCCTTAAAAAGGAAAAGGCTAAGAAATGAAATGATATTGTTTATGTTTCTAATAGAATGAAATGCATTAACAGGAGGGAGAATGTTAGAAAAATATGTACTTAGACATATATAAACTGTTAGAAAAATATGTGCTTAGACATATATAAGCTGTTAGAAGAATATGTACTTAGACATATATAAGCTGTTAGGAAAATGTGTGCTTAGACATATATAAACTATTAGAAGAATATGTACTCAAACATATATGTAATGCAAAGTTTGAAAACAGTATAATATATAATGCATTTAATTCTATTTTACTAGAATGGCAGTAGAAATGAACTTGCATATTATTGCTTGAAGCTTAGCTGTAGTATGATTAAAACTTTGACCCTGACAGTAGCTAGCTCGACTGGCTTATGTCTTTCAGTAATGTTATCTGCAAAGTTAGAAAGTAATGAATTTGTCTATATGTGTATCTTTTCCTGCTTCCACCGAGAAGAATGGCCTTGTGAACACTATCAGTAATAATGTCCAGCTGGTGGACAGAGAGACAAAGAAATGTATTAAGAAGACATTCATCCATTGTATTCGAACTAATCCAAGAGCCTTGAATTAGTTACATCCTCGAAAGACATTGTGACTGACCAGGTGCCTTGCAAGGCTATAATATTCTCATGGGAAAAAACTTTTTGAAAAAGCATTACCTCAGCATTTTCTTATGAACTATAATGATGTAAAGGCCCTGTGACTGACTACGTCAGTAAGGTGGGCAAAAGCTGATCAAGAAGGGTATAAAATATGTAAACTTTCTTATGGTAGTTAGTCAAAACTCTGTACATGTTTATGTATGGTTTTTTGCCTCCTAATGATCATTAGTAAAAATACAATATTGTTTGAATCTGAGCCTACTGTCTTACTGACTGTTATTTTGAAATGCCTAATGATTTTTACAGTCTGATTATAACAATTTATCTAACACTTTCCCTCATCAATGGCCTTGGTGACTGTTTTGAAGAAGTCGACCAAGTTCAAAAGGCATGATCTGCTCTTGACGAAGCCAAACTGGGTCGGGTCCAATGTCTGCAAGTCCCCTATATCTTGTTTATGAGCTCCATTATGATCCTCTCCATAGCTTTGCAGACTAGACTCATTAAGCTAATGGGGCAGTAATTACCAGGGTCCGTAGAGGTACCGCCTTTGTGGAGTGGGACCACAGTTGCCGTACGCCACTCTTTGGGCACGTATCCTGTGGTAAGGCTGAGATTAAACAGCTGCCTTATGTGCGGGTTTAATTCCTCATTTAGCTCGTGTAGCACACAGCCGGGGACACCCATTGATGCTGTGTTTTTAGCTTTGGAGAGAGCAGCTTTCACCTGCGCATTTGAGATGTCTGGGAGGCTACACTCCGCTGGGATAGTTATCTCTCCTTTAGGGGAGAGGGGTGAAGTTTGCACTGAACCTGTCTGCCAGTATGTTGGCAATGTCTGTGGGTTCAGTGATTTTTGTATCATTTTGGACTAATTCTGAGCATATCTGGGAGTTTCCACCCAGGTTCCTAACATAGCTGAAAAAGGTCTTATGATTGTCCTTTGAATCCATGGCAATTTTTCTCTCAAAATTGGCCTAAGTTGATTTTATGAGTGCTCGTATTTTTTTACTAATAATGATCAGGGGTGACTTCCCTTTTATGGATTTTGTTCTATCATGTAATAGCTTTCTCCTCTTATTGTAAAGTTTGTTAATGGCTGGGGTACACCAGACTGGACGTTTGCCCTTTGTGGAAAGAGTCTTGGTTTTATTTGGGATTGCCTGATCCATGCAGTCCTGGAGGTGTTCATAGAAGGCATTTGTAAGGGCTTCCGCAGCTTGGGTTGTGGTTTCCACTGGCTCAGTGGCTTTGAAGGATACCACACCAGTCTTGAGTAGTGTGAAGTTTGCTTTAGAGAAGTTCTTCACTGTGGTCTTTTTGCTTGGGGTGGGGGCGGGATGTGGATTTCCAGTGAGATTAGTTTATGATCAGATCTCACCAATGAGGGATATACTTCCGGTGTGGAGCATTTTGTCCCCATGTTTGTGATAATGAGATCTAGTATATTTTCTCCTCTCGTAGGAACAGTGACTAGCTGTTCCATGGCATTTGAATTTATGAACTCCAGGAACCGTTGGGCTAGAAAGTTAGGGTTTGAGTAATGTTCCCAGTCTATATTCGGTAGTTGAAGTCACCCAATATGATGGTGTTTGGAGATACATTTATACCCTCCAGTGTCTTCAGGAAGGCTGTGTGGGGTTCCTGAGTTTGAGAGGGTGGCCTGTAGCATGCTACAATTTGTAGAGCAGTTTTGCCTATGGTTAGTTGCACCTGGATGGTTTCCAAGCTTCGGCGTTGCCACCAACCTGGAGGTGTGGGTATCCTTTATGAATATGGATACACCCTCCTTTTGTGGTGTGGTCCGGGTTTTGGGGCGAACGCATGATATGAGGTAAAACCTAATAGTGCCAGGGTGCTCTCAGGAGCCTTGAACCAGGTTTCAGTTACAGCACAGACATCGATGTTCTCCATACTGAGAAGGGCCTCGAGTGCGTGCATTTTGAGATTTAGACTTCTGGCATTGAGCAGCATTACCCTCAGTTTCTTCCCATTTTGTTTTCTAGGGTGGTAGGTTTAGAATTTGAGCCTTGCCTAAAAAGGCACTATGGGGTGGCAAGAGCCTTAGCCAATATCCGGAATCCCAGGGGTGACAGGTGCAAGCCGTCCCTTGCAAAGCAGCGTGGCTTGTCAAGCATGTCATCCCAGGCAGACAGACACTGGATCTCCTTTGAATGACACCAGACATTAAGCCAATTGTTAAAGCTGATCATCTTGTCTCTATATTGTGGCATCATTCTTGGAGAAGGAAGGATACTGCTCAGGGTCAGGGTCATACCTGCCTGGGCTACATAATCAGAGAGCTCCTCTATGTCTTTTTTCATGTAGTCCAGGGAGGTTCCACTATGTTCATTCTAAGAAAGCCAAGAGCTTAAAACAAGTATTTGCTATTAAATGAAGAATGCATGGACATCTGTATACATTGAATTTTAAATTTATTTTAAAAGCAGAAGGGTTTAAAATCAATTTAATGTTTCAGACTGAACAAATTTGATTGGAGAAGTATGGGCATATGACTTGCAATTTATTATTAAAATGTGGCCTTGTTTTTATAAAACTGAACATTCTGATAAAGTGTTGATTTTAAATATGTCACTGTGACAAAAGCACTTACTGTTATTAGAGTTTTAAAGTTCAACACATTTTTTTTTAATTTATTGGTATGTTTTAATTTTCAGTCTGCATATTCAACCATGTAGTAACAGTGCTGCATTATAACCTACATATGATAATTGCTATCAAGGTTATGTTTTCAAATGGTTACAGTTTTGATGCAGAACAGAGCATAATATAGTTATTAGCATAACGACAAACTTATTTTACAAGAATACTTAGCTAATGACTTTCTTTTATACAGTGGAGTATTTTGTTAACAATTCAGATAACACCAACAATGTTTCAGACCATTAGTCACATACTGCTCTTATACCAATAGTATAAGTAAGTGTACTAATCTAAAGTCTGTATTTATTTACTATACCTTTTCATTGAAATTCTACTTCTAGTTAACCTTGTTGATTATATAAACATTTAATTAATATCTCATTAATTCATATTATAGCTGAGACTTCCTTATTATTTGGTTATCCTTAGCATTTTGTATATTTATAGGCAGCAATGGATGCATTTGTTTATGCTTTCGGCAGACATTTGTATTTGTTATTAAAAGTATTAACTAGGATCAAATATATATTTTGTTGAGGCCAGGATGAATCTGATTGGACAAGACAATTTCTTTTCTTTTCACTATCAATATTATTGCAATTTGTATGGCCTATTAGATGTGATTTGACTATTTAACAGTTTTCTTCATCACACTGTATATGGGTCTACTTCTGTTCTTCGAAAATACACTTCCTCGAAGAACAGATAACCGAGACCCACTTTAACGAAAGTGACCTTTCCCATCAATCAATTAATCGAAACACAGCAAGTGGGGATAGGAACTATATCCTTTTCCCCACTGTAGTGCAATCTCAGAGTTAGTATATATATATATATATATATATATATATATATATATATATATATATATATGTAAGTAGCAGAGGTGTGTCTAGCAAACTGAAACACATTTTTAAACGGAGGCAAGTCCCCCTGCACCCCACACACCCCCACCAATTATATATACTAACCACAAGATCGCACTACAGTGGGGAAAAGGATGTATTTCCTTATCCCCACTGTACCATGCTTCAGTTATTTGATTTATATGGAAGTCCACTTTCGGTTAAGTGTGCTTTTGTTAAAGTGGTTCTTGGCTATTTGTTCTTCAAAGAAGTGTGTTTTGGAAGAACAGAAGTAGATATTTATATATATATCTTCATCTTCTTTTGGCTGTTTTCATTAGGGGTTACTACAGCAGATCATATGTTTCCATTTTTTCCTGTGCTCTGCATCTTACTCTGTCACACCAACCATCTGCATGTCCTCTCTCACTACATTCATAAAGCTTATCTTAAGCCTTCCTCTTTTCCTGTTACCTGGTAGCTTCATCCTTAGCGTCTTTTTCTCAATATACTCACCATCCCTCCTCAGCACATGTCCAAACTAATGTAATCTTGCCTCTCTGGCTTTGTCTCCAAACCTTCCAACCTGGGCTGGCCCTCTAATATACTGATTCCTAATCCTGTCCACCCTCGTCACACCCAGTGCAAATCTTAACATCTTTAACTCTGCACGTCCAGCTCAGACTCCTGCCTTTTTGTCAATGCCACTGTCTCCAACCCATATAACATAGCTGGTCTCACTACCCTCTTGTAGACCTTCTCTTTCACTCTTACTGGTACTCGTCTGTCACAAATCACTCCTGACACTCTTCTCCACCCACTCCATCCTGCCTGTACTCTCTTCTTTACCTCTCTTCCACATTCACCATTACTCTGAACTATTAATCTCAAGTATTTAAACTCATACACCTTCGTCACCTCTACTTCTTGCATCCTCACCATTCCTCTATCCTCCCTCTCATTCACACACACATATTCTGTCTTAGACCTGCTAACCGTCATTCCTCTTTTCTCTAGAGCATATCTACCATCTCTCCAAGGTCTCCTCCACCTGTTCCCTACTCTCACTACAGATCACATTGTCATCTGTAAACATCATAGTCCACGGGGGCTACTGTCTGATCTCGTCCGTCAACCTGTCCATCACCATTGAAAATAAGAAAGGGCTCAGAGCTGATCCTTGATGTAATCCCACCTCCACCTTAAACACATCTGTCACTCCCAATGCAGACATCAACACTGTCACACTACCCTCATACATATCCTGTACCACTCTTACATACTTCTCTCACTCCCAACTTCCTCATACAATACCACAACTCTTCTCTAGGCACCCTGTCATATGCTTTCTCTAAGTCTACAAAAACACAATGTAACTCCTTCTGACCTTCTCTGTACTTCTCCATCAAGACTCTCAGAGCAAACATCGCATCTGTAGTGCTCTTTCCCGGCATGAAACCATACAGCTGATCACTAATCGTGATGTCCCTTCTTAACCTAGCTTCCACTACTCTTTCCCATAACTTCATGCTGTGACTGATCAATTTAATCCCTCTGTAGTTACTACAGCTCTGCACATCACCCTTATTCTTAAAAATCTGTACCAAAGCACTTTTTCTCCATTCCTCAGGCATCCTCTCACTTTCCAAGATTTCATTAAACAATCTGGTTAAAAACTCCACTGCCATTTCACCTAAACACCTCCATGCTTCCACAGGTATGTCATCTGGACCAACAGCCTTTCCATTCTTCATCCTCTTCATAGCTATCCTTACTTTCTCCTTGCAAATCCATTGCACTTCATGATTCATTATCCCCACATCATCCATCCTTCTCTCCCTCTCATTGTCTTCATTCATCAGCCCCTCAAAGTACTCTTTCCATCCGCTCAACACACTCTCCTCACTTGTGAGTACATTTCCCTCATTATCCTTTATCACCCTAACCTGCTGCACATCTTTACTAGCTCGGTCCCTCTAATTAGCCAATTGGTATAAGTCCTTTTCTCCCTCCTTAGTGTCCAACCTTTCATACAACTCTTCATATGTCTTATCCTTAGCCTTCGCCACCTCTCTCTTTGCCATGCACCTCATCTCCTTATACTCCTGTCTACTTTCTTTATCTCTCTGACAATCCCACTTCTTCTTTGCCAACCTCTTTCTTTGTATACTCTCCTGTACTTCGTCATTCCACCACCATGTCTCCTTATCATCCTTCCTCTGTCCAGATGTCATACAAGTACCTTTCTAGCCATCTCCCTTACTAGCTCTGCTGTAGTTACCCAGCTATTTGGTAACACTTCACTGCCACCCAATGCCTGTCTTAACTCATCCCTGAACTACACCTCACAATTACCCTTTCTCAATTTCCACCATTTGATCCTTGGTGCTGCCCTCACACTCCTCCTCCTCTTCTTGATCACCAAAGTCATCATAAAAACCACCATCCTATGCCGCCTAACTACACTTTCCCCGGTCATCATTTTACAGTCTCCAATCTCCTTCAAACTGGCCCTCGTACATAAGGTATAATCCACCTGTGTGCATCTTCCTCCACTTTTGTATGTCACCCTGTGCTCCTCCCTCTTGTTAAAATACATATTCACCACAGCCATGTCCATCATTTTCGCAAAATCCACTACCATCTGACCTTCTGCATTCCTTTGTTTAACATCATATCTACCCATCACTTCCTCATCCCCTCTGTTCCCTTCACCAACATGCCCATTGAATTCTGCTCCAATCACCACTCTGTCACCCTTGGGTACAGTCATCACCACTTCACCCTACTCACTCCAAAATTTTTCTTTCTCATCTATCGCACACCTAACTTGTGGAGCATATGCACTAACAACATTCATCATTACTCCATCAATTTCCAGCTTCATAACCATCACTCTATCCAACACTCTTTTCACCTCCAAAACACTCTTGGCATACTGTTCCTTCAGGATAACTCCTACGCCGTTTCTCCTCCCATCCAAACCATGATAAAACAATTTGAACCCACCTCTGATACACCTAGCCTTACTCCCCATCCATCTGGTCTCTTGCACATACAATATACCAACCTTCCTTCTGTCTATCATATCAGCCAGCTCTTTCCCTATACCAGTCATACTGCCAACATTCAAAGTTCCGACCCTCACTACCACAGTCCGAGTCTTTCTCCTCTCTTCCTGCCTTCGGCCATGCCTTCCTCCCCTTCTCCTCCTTCGGCCAACAGTAGCCCAATTTCCGCCAGCACCCTGTTTGCTAACAGTACTGGTGGTGGTCGTTGCTAACCCGGGCCTCGACTGATCTGGTATATAAATATTTACTGGTGTCCGCATTAAATTATTTGGTGAAGTTTTACGTCAGATGCCCTTCCTGACACAACCCTCCCCATTTATCCAGGCTTGGGACTGGCACAGAGAAATGCACTGGTATGTATATATAAAAAAAGATGCATATTTGTGCTTTTTTTTAATGTTTGAGTTGTTAGAAATTCAGCTATATCATCTCACTGATATGAATTTCCATTTTCTGAAAATTTGATCAACTGACATATATATATATAAACATAAATATAGATGTATATTTTATATATACATATATATATATATATATATATATATATATATATATATATATATATAAATATAAATACACACACACACACACACACACACATATATATATATATATATATGTGTGTGTGTGTGTGTGTGTGTGTGTGTGTGTGTGTGCGTGTGCCTGGCATTGTGAGTATTCAAAAATGTGTATGACACACACATGAAGATATATATATATATATATATATATATATATATATATATATATATAGGAATAAGTAAGTAAAAAGATATGCAATACGCAATACTTAGCTTTTTTATAAACACCATAAAATTACACATAACCCAGTATTGCAGACTGATTTTCCATATTGCTGATATTGTGTGAGTAATTCCTAGACTGGTGCATAAATGCCCCTCTCCCCATATTCAAGTCCAGTACTAATTAATGTCTTAACTGGACTGTCTCTTCCTTTTGGGCACTGACTAGTGAGGTATTTAAGCACACAGCAAGAGCCAGATGTTCTCAACCATTAAATCTACTACTTGTAAATAAACTGAGACATTTGGGTATTACAATGTGATGTAGCAACAGTATGCATTTTGTCCACTTCCTTTGCAGGTAATTTTTCAAGCAAACAAAAATGCATTCTTTATAGATATCCCAAGCTTCTAAATTTGCTTATATATGCTTAATATTTTCTTTTGGTGTTTCTCAATAAAAAAACAAGTCAGATGTCTACAAGAGTGCTCATTCGAATATGCATTTTGGTATTTCCTGACTTGTGTATTATGATACCCTGTCAGCTAAGTTAATACTTCCTGAATGAACAGTGGATATAAAAAGTGTACACACCCTTGTTAAAATTGTCAGGATTTTGTGATATAAAAACATCAGACCAGAATGAATCATTTCAAAACTTTTCCCACCTTTAATATGACCTATAATCAAGGGCGCCCGCAGGCAGGTGCAAGGGGGTGCACTTGCACCCCCCTGGATTCGGCTAGCCTGGAGACTTCATTTTCTTTTAATTTAAAAAAAAAATGTTTTTTTTTTTCTTTGCGTCAAGTCACACAGATGGAACAGGTGTTTGCGACATGATTTCATGTTCTCCGTCTGTGCGACTGTTGGCTTACGTCTTTAGCTTCTGCCTCCTCCACCCCACGCGCGGAATTCCAAATCCAAAAGATGTTGGGACGAGCGTACAAGTGAGAGGTAAGTGTGTGCGTGTGTGTTTTTAAGTGTTTGAGAGGTGTGTGCAAGTAAGAAATAGGTAGTTAGGGCCGGGGATGTTAAAAGATTTTGGGACGAGCATACAAGTGAGAGGTAAGTGTGTGTGTTTTTAAGTGTTTGAGAGGTGTGTGCAAGTAAGAAATAGGTAGTTAGGGCCGGGGATGTGTGGACAGGGTTGCCAGCTTTTCAAATGTCCAAAGTGGGACATTTTTGGTACAGACATCAGATTTTGCAGGCCGAAACATACCCACGGCCAGTACGAAGGATAAAACGTCACTTTTTTCTAAATAAAAGCTTATTTTTGTAGCATTTTATGTTACTTATTCTGTTTCTTATAATATAACAGTCAAACTGCTCACACCAAAGCTGGAGCACTTGTCAGAACCAAGCGAAAAAGTATTATACACCGGGTTTAAATCAGTATGTCCCCTTGAAGCCTATTTTAAAACATTGCAAATAATGCAGTTTTATTATATACATTATTATATATATTTTTTTATATACATTCATTTTTTATATATATTCATATTTTATTTATATATTTAAATGGCCATAGTTAATAGATAGGATTAGTTGGCTATTTATGTATATTAGGCTGTTATATATAGATCTGCACTGAGCACTTTAATATACATCATACAAAGATTTAGACAATATGTGGTTTTATTTAATCCATTAAAGTTTTACTGTTTTAAAATAATGTAAGGTAATTAAGTTAATATATATTGTAATTCTTATATGTTTAGTTTATATATTAATGTTATGGGTCCTTTTATGAAAGGCATACATATAATATTTGAATCTAAAGAGCTTTTAAAATGCATTAAAATGGACTTATTTGCAGAAATGAGGTAACTGAATGGCACTGTAACAAAAGAAAGATGTTGCTTTAAACTAAGATATTTAATGGTTAGTTAATTGTTTAATTATATCAGTTAAGTATAATGTATAGCTATATAAACTGAAATAACAGAGCTTGTAATAGAATCTGATGAAGCGTACTATTGCTACGCGAAAGCGCTCATTCCTGTTGGTTTTATTCATGGAATAAAGAAGAAGTTTTCGTATTTTTTACTTTATCTGGACTTTTTGCAAGTTAACAACCTTTGTTGTAGTTGCACTAGACACGATGCATTTAGGCTTAGCTCTCTCTATTTTACTGAGTAAGTGACACGAGATTGTGTTTATGAGTTCACGTGAGTTCACGCTAATAGAGACGTGGAGTATAGCTTTTGAGTGCAACGTAAGGGTTCCACAAGCAAACTTTTTGGGGCTTTGGAGTTGCAGATAGCCACATTAAGGTTCTTGCTATTTTTATATGGTATATATATATACAGTCAAGCATTTTAGTGATGCTGTGGATGTAATGGTTTTGCGTCTTCTGCAGACATATTCAAAGGTATTGGAAGTTTAATGTTTGACAGCTAAAAAATATGCGTTTTATATCACGCTGTACCTGTAATGTCAACTTAGGTACAAAGTGGTATTTTTGATGTGTACTGCACTTTTTAAAAGTTGCTTTATCTTGTGTCGCTTATGCTTCTGATATATATTCTTATTTTGAAGTTAATGATGTGTGCTTTCTTAACACGCTGCAAATGTACTGCCTAGTTAGGTTTAATGTTCCGCTCTTGATGAACTCTGAGTTTTACAAATGTTATATGGTTGTGTGGCGCCTATGTTTCTAGTACTAGTTTGAGAATGCAAAATGCGATCAGTTAGTTCGTCTTGTTTAATAACTGCTGTCTTTTATGTACCAGATATGCTGTTTTTTCTGTAATACGGGCTGATGTTTATCACTCATATAGGATGCATTGTGAAAAAGTACACATTGTTTGCTTTTGTAAATAAGATAATGGCCTGAGATTGTGCATTTTCAGAGTTTAGTTATACGCTTAAGCGTAATATGAGTGTAACGCAATCATTTTCCCATTGTTTTCTCATTGGCTAAGAATTTGACCAATAATGGGTGTACGTAGTATTTTTAAATCTGTGTACTGGATGTTGAGTTGAAAAGTCTGAAGAAGCCTACGGGTGAAAGCGCTTACTATAATTAAAGCTTTATGAATTTAACTGAAGAGCTCTCGTACATTTTTGTATTGTCTTTGTAAGAGTTGAAGTACCTGAAGCTGTCTAGTCATTATCGAGGGTGCCATTAGGTTCCTACACGCAAGTTTATGCTTGGACTTTATATTTATATTTTTATCTTGGCGGTAGTAGGAACTGTACTCTGTTGGCTGGGTGTCCTTCGTATCCTTGGTATTAGAACAGTATTTTCATTGTCATTTCCGTGGTGGATACACTTGTGTTTCTTATAATATCTAGGTGTTTCAGATCATACAGAATAACTGTTTGATACAACTTTTACATAAAATAGAGGAAATAATTTTTCTCTAAAATCTCAGGACATTTGCCATTTTTATAAATTCTTTGCAGGACACAACTGTCCAAAGAGGGACTGTCCCTTGCAAAGTGGGACAGGTGGTAACCCTAACATACCAGGATATCAATGGCTGAAATAAATGTTTCATGAGCCTTACAGCCTTTATTTTTTTTTCTTTTTGTGACAAATTAATTTGTTTATGAATTTCATGAGTATTTCATCAGCAAACTTGTTTTCTGAATGTTAATGAAGCTCTCATAACAATATTAATATCATGTAATCTGTTAAAAGTATCAGCACTTTTAAAAGATTTTTTTAAAACTGTTTTGTTAGGAGAAACATGCTTCCTGCAATTTGTGACCACTCGAATGTTCATTCTGACATTTAAAAAATGTCCCTATTTATGTTAAGCTTTGGACATATTTCTTGCACTAAGAGGTTGTGGTGAGTGTGTGAGTGTGTAATGTCCTAGTTAGAATTATCAGGTGGAATTTATTTTCAAGTGCATTTTTAAGGAGTTGTGAGCTTCAAGGGAAGATAAATTTACTGCTGCTCATGCTAAGTCTGCTTAAAATGTGCAACTGTTTAGTTCAGCAAATGGTATCACTATTGTCGATAGAATTTTAAAGCAGTGTTAATAGCACAGCAGGTAGCATACTTGGCCTTGATGTGGAAGGCTATAGGTTCTACTTCCACAGCATGTAGATTTGTATTTTAAGGAGATGGGGTGCTGCAGTCCTGAGTATGTCCTCCTTTGGAGGAAATACCTAGCAACTATGAACCTGTTTTTCAGCTTGCCACCCATTCCCTATTGCAGTATACTAGCTTACCACTTTTGTTTAATGTAGCATGGGCAATTTATTCTTTAGGAGTAGTAGGCACTGAATTGTAGATATGATTGCATAAGATATTTACATAAGCATAATGGTTTAGACATACAATTAAAAGTATAGTATGTAGTAACATTTGATTGTTCATACAGTATGTTTAGTAGAGATAATGCTGAAGATGTACTAAAAATAAGACAAGAAAGGAAAAACTAAAAAGCACTAGCCAGATTGTCAAAGCAGGAGAATATAGACAAGTTCATGTGAGATTCATTGACATTTTAAGGGAAACTGTGAAGACTGTGCATAAAACACATATTTCTATCCAGAATTCATACCTCAGTCTCAACCTCTTAGAGCAAAAAAATCTGGACAAAGATTAAAATGATGGGGGAACAAGTAGAGAAAGATTTTAAATATTGCTCTTACAAACTTAGAAAGTTGATAGAATAATAGGTTTTGCATTAGCATGAAATTGCTGAAGGATGTGGAGTCTTCGACTCAAATGTTTATTATTATTTAATGACTTCAATCCTCAGCTATTTGCCATAAAAGTACACATTTTAGGAAGAACACAGAAAAAATATGAGGCAAAAATCTGTTCAATTGAGAGGTATAATGGTGCTTACTGCAGTATTAAGTTTTCTTTGCATAAACATGTACAAAAGCAAAAATCAACTAGTTTTATGTATTTATTTTTTGTTGTTGTCCAGGTTAGTATGATGCACATGCCAATCATTGGTGCAGCTGAAACACATCAGAAAATGTTTTTTAATCCCATACCTGACACTTTTTTTGTTTGTTTTTGTTCAGTAACATCATTGATAGAAGATCTGCAAGATATTGACAACAAAGGTAGTAGTAGCCCATTGGATTCTTTAGGCTAACTTATAACTTCAAAGCCAATGCATCAGACAAGAAGCGATCATTCAGATATAGTAGCAATATGATATAGTTCATTACTGACGGCAATTAGTTTTCAGAATTCTTCACGTTGTAGGTTTTGCATCATTTTAAGATGCAGATAAAATAAGTTGAACTGAGCAGTGTTAATGGTGGAAAAGCGAGACGTCAGTGAAAAAACTAAGGAGTCAAGATAGGGAATAGAAATACTTGTTCTGTAATAACTCTCAAAATCCATGACTACTGTGTTTGCTCGGTGTGTCGATTGCAAATCCTTGACAACACTAACTCAATACTAAATTTATCTGCTAGTGATCTTGCCTTACTGAGAATGTCATTCCTAAAGTGTTCTTCAGCATTGTTGCGGTGCTCCTTGAATATTTTAATAAGTCTGTTGATGTGTTGTTGAGCCTCTACTATATCAAGTTGAACAGACTGAAACATCTGGGCAACAGGCTCAAGAACTGATGAGTAATTTGCAATAATGAAGAGAAAAATAAGAAATGTGCACGATGAACAAGCGCTGAGTAACATATGTGCATTTTGTCTGGTTTCACCAGCAGTGCTCTTCTGAAGATCAGCCAGGCAGTCATATATTTTCTCAAAGTTCTGACTAAACACATGAATGGATTTATATTTCTCGGTCCATCGTGTCTCACACAGAAGAGGTATATTTGGTGCCAATGCTCGTCGTTTTGGACTGTCACGGAAGAAAAAATCTTGATAACATCAGCAGCACTATTCATTTCAGGAACATCATTCAGATCACTGACTACAAGGTTTAGTCTGTGAGATGCGCAGTGGATAAAGGCTGTTTTTGGATACTTTTCACAAATCTTTGCCTGACCACCATTCTGGATGCTTGCCATTATGGAGCAGTCGTCATAGCCAGTCTGAGTAATTTTTCCAGGTCTAGACCGCACTTTATGCATTCACTGACAATGACATTTGATACAGACTGTGCATCTTTCATGACAATGGGAACAAAATCTGCAAACTCTTCTCGAATACAATCATCATCAACAAACCAAATGCCCAGTGACAACTGCTCAATGTCTGAGATATCTGCAGTTTCATCTGCCAATACACGAAATCCAACTGCCCTGTTTGCTGCACAAACAATCTCCTTTTGAAGTATGTGTTCGTATTCTGCCAACAGCTCATTTTGCACCCTATGGGATATGTACCAAGCATTTCCTGCACCTGTTTCACTGTGCTATTTCAGTATTGTCACCAGCTTCAGTACGAAAATCTAACAAGTAACAAATTTCCACCAGAGCCTTCTTTTCCACAGAGAGGAATGTCAAGGGTTGCACAGTAAATAATGGTAGATACAATTTGTTCCAAATTATTTTGGTTCTCTGCAATTTGTTTTCCTACTGCTGCATCTGGCTGTGGAATAACAGCTGTTTCTGGCTTCTGTCGTGTTCGTGTATGAGAAAAATTTACAGCATCTTCAGTAGAACCTCTGTGCCATGATGATTGCATGTGATTTCTTGCAAGACTCATTGAAGGCATTATATTTTGTGCACACACTAGTGATGAAGCTGCCTTGCAACCCACGGTGAAGTAACTGAGGAAATAATACATAAGTTAAGCAGAGTGGGCCTTTCAAGAGAGGAGAAAATGCAAGCCATGGTGAGTACTGAGGTAACCAACTATATCTGAATATAGTTGGTTAATAAATAATGACATGCATTTCATTTTCAGACTTCATATCATTCAGAAAATTTAATTCTAACATAAATCCTTTTATTCTAGCAACTTTCTAACGTTTCCCTAGTTTTGGGCCTTTATCCCCAACGTTATAACAGGCTTTGTCCAGATTTCTTGTGTTAACAGATTGAGAGGTATGGTGTGTATGTGTGTCTGTATGTATAAGAAGGAGGAAGCATACCCCTCAGCTGTCCAGGTTTTTGGAGAATGTCCAGATTTTTCCCCATATTCCTCCTAAAAAGTATTGAAGTTGCTAAGTAATGACAAACATTTGAGTTTTAGATATAATATCCTTTAGAAAAATGCATACTAGCATAAATCCTGTTATTCTAGCAATGTTTTAAGTTCATGAGAGCAATATTTATAATCTGTTCCGATTTTACTTTAGGCTTTGTCCAGATTTCTTGCACTTAAAGGTTGAGGTGTGTGTTAGAGAGAGTGAAATGCCCTAGAGTTAGCAGGTGGAATTTATTTTCAAGTGCATTTTCAAGGAATTGTGAATTTCGAGGGAAGAGAGTTTTACTGCTGCTCATGCTAAGTCTGCTTAAAATGTGCAATTGTTTTGTTTAGCAAATAGTATCACTATTGTGGTATAGAATTTTTAAAGCAGCACAGCAGGTAGCATACTTGCATCTTGATACAGAGGGCTGTAGGTTCTACTCCCATAACATGTAGATGTGTATTTTAAGGGGGTGTATGTCTTCCTTTGGATGAGCTGCCTAATAACTATGTACTTGTTTTTCAGCTTGCCACCCATTCCCTATTGCAATATACCAGCTTACCATTTTTTAATATAATGTAGGCAATTTATTTTGGAGGGCAGCAGGCAGTGAATTTGTAGATGAAACAATGAAATATAAAGTTGTTTTCTAGCAACAACCTCTTCACTGGTTTCAGATCTCTTTAATGTGGAATTATTCAGATGAGTTTTACTTCTGCAAAGATTCTGCATATTGATTGATAGTGGTGAATTGTATGACAGAAGTTTGAGTAGAGTGGTCCTTTTATTGTTGAAATGTTCTGAATTGGCAGGTTGTCATTATTGGTTCATATGATTTGTTTCATTGCTTAAAGGAAAAATATTCAGAACTATAAATTTAAAACACACTCTAACAAGTGGTGCTGTATTATACAAGGAATATAATTCAATTATTATATAGTATAATTAATACAGTCAGGAGGATGAATCAAATAACTTTTGCATGGTTCTAAAAATGTGTGCAAGGAGCCTATGATTTGAAAACAGCCCAAAGGTAAACTTACCCTGTCACTGGCTAGATGCATTTTCTTTGAACGCGGGTTTCAATGTTGTTTCGGTGAATGTGGGTTTCAAAGGCAGAGAAGTTTTAATGCTAAGTCTCTTTTCATTGTAAGACTATTGCTTTGTTTAGGTTTAGTAAATGTCTATCGGTGTTTGTGCTATAAAATTTGAAATAAAAGTTGTAAATGAAATCCAAATATCTGTAATCATTGTAGAAGTAAAACATAAAACAGTATGCACACTGAGAGATTTGAACAATGTCTATGACAAATGGGGAAAAATAGCCAAGTATTGAGACACTGGAATGGCTGCGTGGGCAGGGGTGGGGCTGAGTGGGCGGGGACATCAGAGGGGTGGGGCTACATGGGCGGGGCTTGAGTTTGCACCCCCCTGCAAAAAATCCTGCGGGCTCCCTTGCCTATAACCTATACAATTTAATTGAAAAACAAACAAATCTGTTAGGGGAAAATATAAAAAATTAAAAAGTACAATAAGCTGTTTGCATAAGGGTGCACACCCTTAAACTAATACTTTGATGAAGCACTTTTTGATTTAATTACAGCATTCAGCCTTATTGGGTACACACCTGCCATCAATTAATGAGACTCTGATTAATCCCAAATAAAGTTCAGCTGTCCTAGTAAGATTTTTTTGACATTTACTCAGTTGCCTGATACAGCAAAATCCATGGTTTACAGAGAACTTACAAAGCATCAAAGGGATCTCAGTGTTGAAAGTTATCAGTCAGCAGAAAGGTACAAAAAATACCATGGAACACAGTGAAGACAGTCATCAAAAAGTGGAGAAAATATGGGGAAACAGTGTTGTTGCAAAGAACTGGATGTCCCTCCAAAATTATGAAAAGACAAGACACAAACTGGTCAGGGAGGATCCCAAGTGACCTAAAGCAACACCGAAGGAGCTGCAGGAATTTCTGGCTTGTACTGGTTGTTTACTACATGTGACAACAATCTCCTGTATTCTCCATATGTCTGGACTATGGGGTAGGTTGCACGATGGAAGCCTTTTCTTACACAGAAAAACTTCCAGGCCTGGCTAAAATTTGCAAAACAATATATCAAATCTCCCAAAAGCATGTGGGAAAATGTGTTATGGTCTGATGAGACCAAGGTTGAACTTTTTGGCCACAATTCCAAAAGGTACGTGTGGCGCAAAAACAACACCTTGCATGATCAAAAGAACACCATCCCCATGGTGACGCATGACGGTGGCAGTATCATGGTTGCAGTTGCTTTTCTTCAGTTGGAACTGGGGCTTTAGTCAAGGTGGAGGGAATTATGAGCAGTTCCAAATACCAATCACTTTTGGCCCAAAACCTTCAGGTGTCTGCTAGAAAGATGAAGATGAAGAGAAATTTCACCTTTCACCATGACAATGACCCCAAGCATACATCCAAATAAACAAAAGAATGGCTTCACCAGAAGACAATTTAAGTTTTGGAATGGTCCAGCCAGAGCCCAGACCTAAATCCAGTAGGAAATCTGTGGGGTGACCTGAAGAGGGCTGTGCACAAAAGATTTCCTCACAATCTGACATATTTTGAGAAGATTGGAAAAGGAAGAGTGGGCAAATATTTCCAATTTAAGATGTGCCATGCTGATAGACTCCTACCCAAGAAGACTGAATGCTGTAATTAAATCAAAAGGTGCTTCAACAAAGTATTAGTTTAAGGGTGTACACACCTATGCAACCAGCTTATTGTATGTTTTTTATTTTTTATATTTTTTTCCCATTTGTTTGTTTTACAATTGAATTGTACAGGCTATACAGTAGGTCACATTAAAGGTGGGAAAAGTTTTGAAATGATTTATTGTGGTCTCATTTTTTTATATGACAAAAACCTGGCATTTTAACATGGGTGTGTAAACTTTTTATATGCACTGTATCTTATGAGGGTACATGGTGTATTGTAATCCTACAAACATAGAGAAGTTGTTGGCATAGATAAACTAATCTAAGTTTGCTATTAATTACTGCAGTAAATGCATAAAAGTTTAATAGATCAAAGATCACATTAAATTTCAGCACTTGCTTCTCTATGAATTTTTTTTCAGTTTTGGAGTCCTGAGACAAGAGAGTCACTTCATCAAACAAATGATAGTACTAGTCGAGGATGACTTTCTTATTCTTCTTGCACACCATGAATAACATTTTGCATTATGATTGAGTGTTTGATCATAACCAGCTAATTATGCATGCAGGAAGTGGAATACAAGAAATTAATTTCTCTCCACAACTGAAGTAAATCTTGACATCTATTTTGAGCAGACATAACTAGCTGATTATGATCAGAGACTGTAAGTTGAAAACAGTAAAAAAAGTGCTGGTGTGCAATGTTTTTTACAACTTTGAAATCCAACAACTTTAAAAGTTGTTAGATGTTTGTTGTGCTTTACTTTTGTTTCTTTAGATGTCAGACAAAGTGTAGTACAGCTTTTAAAGTTGTAAAATGACCCAGTTTTGTTCTGTTGCGGCTGTTGTATATACTGCAACATAAGACTACAGCATAATATCTCTGAATAAGGAAATGTTATTATGCACTTTTTTTGACATCAGAAAAAAGCATTGTAAATTTATATTTTTTTTAATGCAGTCAATGTGCAGCATGTACTATAATTTTTTTTCAGCCTAAATATGTGCAACTGCTTGTTTATATTTATCTGCAGGCATGACAATTAAAGCGATTAGCTAGCCTTTCAATTATTGAAATGCATTATCTGAAGGTATGATTATTTTTGCTGTGAATTAAAATATTCTTTACATTACAAATGAACAGAATTTTTTTTTGGAGTTTATATGGAAGTCACCCTGATGGATGGAAATCAGAATTAACTCCAAGCAGTGCTGTATCACATACTACTCTGCTCAAACATTAATGCCTTCAAAAGGCTAGCTAAGTTATTTTCTTTCTAAGGCAAATCTCACCTGTTGAATGAGTTAACAAAATGGCATATCTGCTTATCAGTGTTTTTCAGTTTATATACTCTATAAAGTCAGTTCAGCATCAAATGCCAAAATCATAGAAGTTAAATGTTTATTTTTAATATCAGAGAAATGTAAGGACTGGTTCATAGAGAAATTCCTCAGGTTCCCCAAAGTAGTCTAACTGCTTCCTTCAATCCTGCTTTGTAGAAGGTTAGCCGCTAAGTAGGTCTGAGAGGTTATCCTAAATAATGCAGCTTCAAATACTAGAAACATAACCAATGAACCTGGCAGGTCTGGCCAATCCTTCTGAAAGCCAGCAATAGTGGTGGCACCAGTAAATGTATGCATAGCCTTCTAACAAGGGCAGGTGATGGTTGACAAATTAATCTAATCTCACTACACATCTCTAAGAACTTATCTCCCACAATATTCTAGGTTTTATCTTGTACCGTAAATCTTTGCCTGATATGTCTAAACACTAGAATAAAGAAATTTAATTTTTGCAGTGCTTGAACCAGCTAAAACTTTCACATTCTAACCATTGAGCTAAATAAATTCTTAAACATAACAGGACCATTTGAATATCTTAATAATACCTCAGACTGAAAGAAAAACGTCATCATTTTTTATCTGAACAGTTCATCCCTTTACTATATACATGTATGAATGAAGACCTTACAGGATGGTTTACTTGTCTGACTCAGAATGAGGCGCATAGTTTTATAATTCATAATAAATTAAGGACAATATACCATGCACTTTTAGAGATCTGCTTCTTTACTGAATTACGCCAACTTGCATTATCTTAGATATTTGTAGTTCTCAACTTCTACCCAGAAAAGTTTCACTACACCAATGAAGATTTATTCCAAGAAGACACATTCAAGAGACCATTAGAACCTTCTTAATATTGATGAAATCTCAGTGGAGAGTACCCTATTTTAGTATACAGTTGAGATGCTAAAAGAAGATATTTTCTAAACAACATATGTTATAATTCACTCTTTGATACTCCAAATGACTGCAATTCCAGTAAGTATGAAAAACTGTAACAAAGTAAAAGTTCACAGGCAAGCTCTTGAAAGTTGTTAGCAAACTCTATGATGCCCAGCAATGTTTATTTGTCTTCACTCTTACATGAATTATAATTATAACCACTTGTAAGCAGCTACAAACAATCAGAATAAAGTATCATATTAATATCCTAAGAACACAACCTTCTACTTTTTGGTCATAACATTGTATGTAGTAAACAAGCCTTAAGGGAAATTTCATATACTTATGTTAACAATACTCTGCACTCCCTATGAGTTCAATGACAACACAAACATACCAAAAGTAGAAAGTAGAAAACAGTTCCATTATTTTCTGGAAATTACTTTTTTTCATATTCAGAGGATGAAATACTTTGTACTTATTATCAAAGCAAATAAAAAATGTTTTAGTGAATGGGATGTCAAGATTTCAACTCATTATCTAGCACTAGTGTAGCATAGATCTCTTCCTCTCTGTCTGGAAATAAGCTATTAAATAATAAGGAGGTACACATCAGTGTGTTTCATTTTCATTTATAACTGCTGTTATTGCTAAACAGCTCGAAACAATGGGATAATGTCTAAGGTGTGTGCCTTACAAACACAAGGTACAGGGTTTGAGTCTCACAAGGGTTAACTGGCTAGGCTTAAAATGGCTCGCAGGGGCAGTTAGCCTAGTACTAATCTATGAATATCTCAATCCATTCAAGTATGAAAAAACTTCTGTCACAGAATCAACCACTTTTACAATTTTCAGAAGTATAAAAACAATCTTCTTTTACCTACAAATGAAACATTGAACTTTTATTATATGCATTATATTCCATGAATTGGCAGACAGAAGGAAATGGCCAGGCTACTTGTATTCTTTCATAATGCAGATGCCACCCCCCAACACATTCCTCCATAAACCCAAACTTGCTTAAAGGCCCTATGTGCTTTAACGTCACCTGGTCTCATAACAGATTGCATATGACAAGCTTTCTTTCTGTGGAAAAAAGACGTTCCCATATCAAGATTGACTTCCCTTTGTCTGCTGATTTTGCCCCTTCCTCTTGCCCTATCCTTCCTACCCAGAGTCATTTCATCCCATTTCCCTCAGAAAATATGTACACCTATGCCAAACCCTATTTTGCATTTTTGCTAGTAAAAAATGGTATGGTCCCATGATATGCATCACCTCTCATCCCCTTATCATCATAATCACTTCATTTTTATCATCCACAATTTCAAACAATATTTTGTCAGGTGGTAGAGAAATGTAAGGCTATGAGCTGCTATCAAGCCCCTTCATGTAGTCTGAGGTTTGATTCCTTAAGCCTGCCTTTGCTACTGTGTGATGTGGAGTAAGCCATTGAACTAAACTGTGCTAGCGGTTCAATTCTGATAAAGGATTCTTATGTCTGGTGGGCTTATCCTTTTAACAAATCAGTAAAATTAAAAAAAGAACAAAAAATAGGATTACTCTTTCCTTATAAACACTTCAAAACTCCCCAAACTGCTCCATTTGTGGCCAAGCTAGTACAGGACAGAGAGGCATTATCACCTTATCCCTGGATTCCAGCTTAATTCTGGCAAACCATATACCTCACCATTTGATATGACTTTGTTGCTGCCCTTTCACATGAGCCTGATTGTATATAATTTCATTAATAATTATCCCAAGGTAATTTTCCTACTTCTTGCATTTCTTAGTCTGCCTCTGGGTTGTCCTAAATTTGCCTAGGATAAAGGTATATTGCCCAGCTGTTACCTATGCTTGTAGGTCCTTACCTGCCATCAACACCATTACCAGCATGCTGTCACCTGAAAAGAGACTGATCAATTTATTTTTTTTTATATTTGTGTGAGATAACAGTAGAATACATTGACTAGGGTCAGGCAGAAGACCAAACTCTGTGGCAGAGAGGTGCTAGGCTTTAATGGCAATCCCAAACTATTATTCTGTTTTCCTTATTATCTGCTCACCTCCAACATCCATGCACAGAGTATCCCAGCCACAAAAATCTTTTAAAAGTTATACATAGAGCAGAAAGTGTAGGACCTAGTGAAAGGCTTTGCTGAAATCTAGTCAGATTGATTCTACAGTGCTACTTGTGTGCAGCTGTTTGGTGGTTCAGTCATAAAAATGGGTCATTCTGGTCTGGCGGCATCTACCTACCTGTCAATACATTCTGGAATGCGATGAGCTGTTAGTTTGCACCAAAAAGCCTGTTAGACATAACGTCGAGGTTGACCTCATCATCCTCCATATACCACTTAAGTCAAAGTCACCGGACGGCAGGTTTTCTGGAAGGACAGCACGAAAACTGTCTGTCTCTAGTCTCCTTCTAGCATCAAACATTTTCATGCATAGATTTTAAAAATCCTCAGAAGTCCAGTTTATGTTACATAGAAGAATCCCATTTATTCCCCACATCTCTTCCTCCTACAGCCCTCTGTTTTCCCATCACATCAGTTATTATTGAATTATCTGTACATCTTCCCAATAGCAGTTTATAGTTTTCCAAGGCTGCTACTCATTCTGTTTGCTTCTTTAGTGAACATTGATGAAAAACATTCATTTTCAACTTTTTCTGTTTCTTGATCTACTTATATTCTTGTCATTCAGAAGATATTCACCTTAGGTTCATAGGTTCATAGGATGATACTAGACTTTTGGCCTGGAGGCCCTTATAAGCCTAGCCATGAATCCTGCCCATGTTCCCACAAAGTCAGCACCTGTTTCCTCTGTATAGCAGGGACTTTGGTGGGATCCTAGGGGTGTATTTTTTGTTTCTCATCCAGTCCTCCAGGTTCCTCTCAAAGAGGGCTAGTGAAGTACTCTGTTTGATATGAAGAGGGAGTCTATTCCACAGATGGGGAGTCTTTGGGGAACAACTCTATCCTGCAAACAAGTTCTATTAATGTTACAGACCAGGCTGAAGCCTTGCGTATGGGTTGCATGAGTGGAGTTTGACTTAAGGATATGCAGCGACTCCACCAACGTCGCGTCTGAAATGGCCTTGTATGTCAGACACAGGTCATCTCTGAGCAGTCCGTACAAGACTGAGTATAGGGACAGGGGTCTTCTCGTGACCTTAAGAAGACCTTACTCTTCTTCTCATTCTTGTCCCCTGTGCAGCAGACCAGCAGTTCCCACTGCTTCCTGTTCCTGATATCAGACAATGGGAGTCACTCCTGATGCCCAGGACCTAATATGATATACCCCCCATTGTTTATGAAGAGATGAAAGCACCCCAATGTCACATTATATTCATGATTTTAAACAATGTTATGACCTACCCATTCTCAATGTGCAAGTAAATAAGGCTTAATGGCTGCTCCAAGGCCTTTTATTACTTCCCTGTTGGGCTCCCTAATGTACTTCACATTATATCTTTATCTACTCTTTTTCTAGCAGTATGTCCCAATATGTCTAGTCCTTTTCTCTTCAGGTTGTGTTTGCCTCACTAGTGAAACAGACATATTACCTTTTTGTTTCTGTTTGAGCAGCCCTCTCTAATCATGTTTCTTTCCTCCAGGGATTGTATTTTTTATGTTCTTGATTATCTCCCCCTCTTCCTTGCCTTCCTGACATCCATCCGGGTCCTTGTTTATGAGCATCCTATTAAGTCAGAATTAGATCAACAGTAATAACCAGCCAGGACTCTGTACCTTTCACTGAATAATTTTCTTTGTATAATGAAAACTACACTGATGCATTCTCTCTACTGGCAAGAAAACACTGAATTTTGTTCCTTTACATACTGCAGTTTCTAGAAAATTAGATTGGAAAGTATTTTCTTCTATATTTCAGCAACACAAGTTTAGATCTCTTCATGTTTTTCTAACCTTGACTATATTGCAGTGATTAAATCTTGCATTAAGTAGCCTGTAAAGGGTATGTATGAATGGGCATTTTCCTTTTGCTCCATCCTAGTTCATTGCTAAGAAGTCTGCATTTGTTTATTTTTATTGTTTTCCATTTTTTTCTGTTGTCTTATCTATTATTTTCTATTGTTTTCTTATTCCTTCGTATACACCTTTATCCCACCCACCTTCCCATCCTCTCCTATGGACTCTGCCACCACACCAACAGCCACCACATCAACCGCCTTGCCAACTCTGTCTTTCCTGATCACACTTCATGCTTTTTACCCATAATACCAACACACTACTCCTCAATAAACCCTTGTCCCAAGACTTTCTCTTTCTGTCCTATTCCTACTTCCACTATAACTAAACTCTTGCTAACACTTAAACCTGGTAGCACTGCCCCAGACAGTTTACCCTCTGAATACCTACAAATTTCAGCCAGATCCATTGGCTACCTCATAAGTATTTTCATGAACAAATCTGTCCAAGAATCCTATGTGGCGTCCATCTGTAAAAAAGCATACATCATTCCCTTACACAAAGGAAGCAACAATTCAGAAATCTCTAATTCCCGCCTCTATTCTGTCCTCCAGCACTAAAATAATGGGAAAATGTATTCAAATTCAATTTTTGAATTATGTACTCCAAAACCAACTCCTTTCCATCACTCAGCATGGCTTTTGACCTGGTCACAGCACTTTAACTGCTCTCTCTCCTTCTTTCCAAGCTCTCACACCTAGGCACGTCCACTCCCGTCCTTGACTAGTTTACAGACAACAATCCACCAAATGGTTACACTCCCTCTCACCTTTTATCACCACTTCCACCAAAGTTCCCCAAGGGTCCATTTTAGGAGCTCTACTGTTCAGTATTTTCATTAATGACTTTTACTCAGCTCTCACTCATGGATCTGTAGTTCAATACGCAGATGACTCTGCTATTATCTGCTACAGCACCTCAGAAACAGAACTTCTGACCACCATCCAAAATGCTTCCTCTACTACTGAAATCTGGATGACAAATAACCACCTTGCCCTTAACCCCAATAAAACCAAACTCCTGCTCTTTTTGCCCAACAAAACCATCACTAATAATAAATCAGAATTTATCATTTACTCTTCTAACAAAATTGCTTCAGAGGTCGTCCCCCATACCAAGTTACTTGTCATTACTATAGATGACAACTTAACATTTGACCAACACATCCACAACGACATTTAAAAAACACACCAAAAACTTGGTACCCTCTATAGACATAAACACTTTTTAAACTACTCTACTAGAAAAATACTTGCCTTAACTTTTCTCCTACCTTCTCTGTTCTATGTTGCTCCCGTTCTAACAAACATCCAGTACTCATTTAAAACTAAAATGGATAGCTGCTATAACAAAATTGCTTAAGTTTGTCACTAGTGTAAAATATTTTTTCCATCACTGATATTCATTAGAATCCCTGAACTGGCTAGAATTCCCACAACACCTCACATACATACAACTATCTACAGCACACAAAATTATAAACCTCTTGATTGTCCAGCCTTTGCCTCCCTTCTGACTCTTTATCAGCCAAACCAACTTCTATGATCTGAAATCAATGTCTTATCCAAGTAAAGAGACCAAAACTCCCTGCAGGTCAATATCTTTACTCTTTCACTGGAGCTAAACTCTGGAATGCCCTTCCACCTCTTCCCTGGACCATTAATATTGCCCCATTATTCAAAAAATCACTACGCCACTATCTCTTTTCTCAATGTCTCCGCCCACGTACCATCTCCAGTTCCTCCATAACCTGATTTGCTGGTGTACCCCTCCTACCCCCATACTCATCATTATTCTTCCTTATTGTCACCTTTGAAAAGCACCGTCTACCTCATCTTGCTTCACGTGGTATAAGAAAATATTGTGTAGTTATCCCCTCCTGGTTTAGGAATATTGTACAGTTAACCACATAGTCTACTCTTTCCGAAATGTACAACAAAACTATATGTGTAAGCTTTTCTGTCTCTTCTGTTAAACTCTGCATATACTGAATACCTTGCTATTTATAAAACCTTCTTTTATAACTTCCAACCTAATAATTGCTCAATGTTCCATCTCATTCTCCTGTTTGTAACTTCTGTAAATTGTCACATGCTGTAAACACCTGTTTAACAAATTTCTGTTATCATGTATGTTGTTATGGAGCTTTTCTCCCCAGCCTCCACTGAAAATGGGATCATACCAGCCCAGTGGACTTTCCTGGTGAACAAAGGCAAATAAATAAAATAAATAACCCATTTTTTTTTTATCCCACACATGTTGTTTTCTCTCTATGTATCCCGCTCGAATATTTGCTGGTTAATATTCTTCCTGCGGTTCTGTAATTAATGACAACCAGCGTTGATCTCTTATCCTTATCTTTCTTTTCTTAACTTGCTCTGTGATCCCTTTTGCCTTTTCATTCATAACTTCTTAGCTGGTCCTCGGGTCGTCCCATATGCTAACATTTTTATAGCACCCTTCTTCATGTTCCTCTTTCAGTTATTTTCTTTAAGGAGTTCTATCTGCATCTCCCTTCACACATTCCCATTCTGCTTATTTTTTCACCTCCCGGATCTTTCTTTTCCTTTCCTCTCCTGTATCCCCCACAGGCATTCCTTAGTTCTTCTCCAGTTCTGCCTTCCCATTCCATCATTTACTTTGTCCTGTTTTGTATTTCTTTCCTTAGCTAATGACATCTTACTATCTTTCCTTGCTCATTTCTTTTCTTGTAGACTGTTGTATTCTCTCTCACAGCTCTTCCTGCAACCTTTTGATTTTGCTGTCTTGCTCCCATCTCTGTCTTTGGCCTTTTTGGTAATAAACTTCAGTTCACATTTTATCTCAGTTTTAAGGGTACAGCTTCTCCTAATTTGCCTTTCCAGCCGCAGTTATATCAATGTAGTCCATGAGGGCAGAAATGAAGTCTGCTCCTACTGAGCATTAATCAAACTTTATGCAGCTAGACAAATTATAACTCTCATAGTCAGTATAGCCAACTATAGCCAACAAAAATTAGATAGGGGAACATTATCGACTCAGTTCTAACAGCTGAAGCAAGCAGAACTGTGACTGTTGGAGTTATGGTAGAATTTATCAGTGATCACCAGCTTATGTTCTGCAAAGGGAACCACACTAAAATAAGTATAATTTGGGATAATTGTTTTTAGAAGAATAAGACAAAATTTGATTTAGTCACATTTTCTTGATGTTTGAGACCAATTAACTAGTCAATTTTGCTCTGGCTACCTCTAAATCAGGCTGAATTTCATCTTAATTCTGTCCTTTTCAATGTCTGAAACACCACAGCTCCTACAAGCAAAAGGGGTACATCTGCCATGGAGCACTGCAAAAATCAAAAGTATAATGGCAAATACAAGCCATCAGTGAACTTTTCACAGCAGAATTAAACCTAATGTTGGCCATGATGAGAACAACTGTTGTTGTTGTTGTTGTTTGTCTTTCAGCTTTTTCCCGGTAAGGGGTCGCCACAGCGGAATTCAACTCCGCTAATGATTGCCAGTAGATTTTTTTTTTTTATGAAATACCGAGGTGCCAGCTCAACACCCAACTTTCAATGAAGGCATGCCCATTTACGCATGCATGTCTTTCAAATGCTACCCAACCGCGGGGAGGACATGCAGACTCCACACAGAAGGCACTCCCAAGCCAAGCCGAGAATCGAACGGGAGAACCTCTTGCTGTGAGGTAACAACGCTACCGCTGTACCACTGTAGAATTTTGATGAAAACAACTGTAAAACTGGTAAATCTTAAGAAGAACCAAAGAAATTGTTGAAATAAAATGGATTGTGATGAGTGGGACATGGGAAAAGGCTAACCCAAAATAGAAGGTTACACACAAACTGGGAAGCTATACCTCAAAAGGAAACTTAGAGGAAGCTGCAAGTATGATTTATAACCATAACTTACTCTGGGATTCATTAACGCCTACACTAAGTGTACACTGTTCTGAGTGAACAGACAATACAAACGTAACTCACATCTTCTTCCTCCTAATTTTAGTTTTCCTCCTGATTTTCTTGCAGCTTTAAATACTGAGGAGATTCCTAAGGGTTACCACAAACTGTAGACTACATGTACACTTAGAGTAACCTCCCTGAGTGACTAGAAAGTGGAAAAATGTGATAGGGATGTTCTTGAATACAGATCAGCTAAATTTACAAAGTCACAATGTATATCTGGTAATAACTCTAATTGGTATTTTCAATACTTAGAAAAAAGATTATTTCAGGCTCTCAGGTAATCAATTTCCATATATAAGAAAAAACACGTTGGTTACACACAGCAGACATCTTTAATAGAACATGTAGAAGTAGTAAGTGCTTTCATGGACACACTCACTTCATCAGACTAACAATCTCCATGAACTGCCTCACATTTAAAAAGACATAACTATTACAATGGACCAATCCATAAGGTGTAATTAATTAAAGCAGCAGTAACACTTATACAACACACAACTTATGCATATTACTATAAAAGCATATCTAAAACAATAAGTATATATATATATATATATATATATATATATGGTTCTACCTGACTTCGTCGACAGCGCAGAAGACCGACAGCGGAATTCGGAGCTCCAGAAGACCGAAAACGAAGAAGACCGACGGGAATCGCGAGTGGCAGAACATCGACAATGCAGAAGACCGACACGACGGATGACAACACCAACGCCGAGGATGCCGACATGGGGAAAGGCTGTGTGAGTATGCGGTAGTGACGGACGTTAGGGTGCGAGGCAGGTAAGTGTGGAGATTGACGGTCTGTGGGGATAGGGGTGGGTTAAGTGAGTTAGGGTTAGGGAGCGATAGGGGTGGGTTAAGTGAGTTAGGGTTAGGGAGCGATAGGGGTGGGTTAAGTGAGTTAGGGTTAGGGAGCGATAGGGGTGGGTTAAGTGAGTTAGGGTTAGGGAGCGATAGGGGCGGGTTAAGTGAGTTAGGGTTAGGGAGCGGGTAGGTAAGTGTGCGATAGTGACGGACCTTAGGGTTAGGGTAAGGTTTAGTGTGGGCTTGTAAGGATTTTGGTGTGCTTGTGTTGTGTGTGTGGTTTGTGGAATGGGGATGTGTTTTGTTTTTAATAATTGTGATTGTGGTGTGTGCAGTGTATGGGGTTTCGTGTTTGTGTACCGTCGGTTATTTCGTTGTCGGTTATGTGTGGTTTCGTGTTTATGGACTGTCGAATATGTGGTGTCGGTGATGTGCTTGTCGGTGTTGTGTGGTTTCGGCTATGTCAGGTAGAACCATATATATATATATATATATATATATATATATATATATATATATATATATGTATAAAGCCATATTGAATCTATGATAATAATATAATACCATTATAGAAAATATGTACATTAAATAATTGTCATATGTAAAAAATCTATAATAAATAATATAATACAAATATATGCATATATTACAATATAAAACGATTTTAAGGAACAAAAAGATCATTTAATGTTTAAGAGCCCTGGCTCTTAAGAAAGGTTTGAGGGATACCTTACTGTTGAGACCAGGAGGTTTATCAGCTTTGAATAATAGTATCCATTTCTGTTCTAAAGCTTCGGTGCTATTATTTAAATTGCCCCCTCTCTTATTCACAGAAACAATGTGCAACAATGGGAACTTAAATTTAAATGTAGGACCTTCTCTCTGTACATGCATGGCCAATGCACGTCTCTCTCTGGCATGTCTCTCAGGTCTTCTAATATCCTGTCTTTTAGAAGTCGATTAGTCTTGCCTATATAGAAGGCAAAACATTCTATGCAGTAGCTGAAATATACCACATTCTTGGTGTGGCAGTCAGCATAGAAATTCACTTCTATTACAAATCCCTTATGTGGATGTAGAAATTGTCTACAAATATGTATATGGGAACAAGCTGTGCATCTCCTCCAAGTGTAAGTACCAAATTTATCTGATTGGATGCGCTTATGAGTGCCTACAGCCTAATAGCAGAGCTGACTTTTCAGAGATCTGTTGTTCTTAAAGGTAAAATGTGGTGCATCTCCTACCATTCCACTCAATTCCTTAACACTAGATAAAATATCCCAGTTATTCTAATAACATCACATACCACATGTATGTTGCTAGCAAAGGTCAAAGGCATCCTAAGTACTTCACTACCATCAACATTCCTACTTAATGTATTCATCTCATTAGTATTATCAGATCCTATCCCATCTGTACGTTTATTATAGTAGGGTCTACATCTACCACATCTTTCTCTCCAAGCTGTATCTATTTGACTGTCTATCACATTCTCTTTATATCCTCTTTCCATGAATTCTTGTTTTATTGATGACAGTGCTCCTTGTAATACAGTGTCATCATTGTGCAAACGCATAATGCGAAAAATCTGGCCTTTCAGTACATTCAGCTTAGTGTGTCTGGGATGCATACTCCCATTATGTAGGACATTGTTCTTCCTAACATGCTTTCTATACAATGTAGTAGAGACCAAATGGGAAACATCCCTATTTATTCTCACATCAAGAAATTCAATCTCTCTATTGGAGTATTTGTAAGTGAAGTTGAGAAAAGTAGTGATATTATTAATGTATGATAAGAACACATTCAGACGCTCCTCAGTGTCATGCCATAGCAGAAAAATATCATTCACAAACTGTTTATACCACACAATAGACTCAGAAAATGCATTGTTTGCAAAAACATTATTGACTTCCCACTGTACCAGAGATAGGTTGGTGTAGCTGTTGGCACAGACAGTGCCCATTGCCATGCCAACTTTCTGTATATAATGCTCATCTCCGAACATAAAAACATTGTTCTCTAGAATAATTTCCAACAATGCACATACTAGCCTGATCTTTCCTGAGTGCACATTCCTAGTGTGTAGTGACTCCCTTATATTCTCAATGCCCCAGGCATTACGGATAACTGTAAATAGTGACTCTATATCCAGAGTAACTAGCGACATGGATCATCTAATGAGTCCAGATAAATTCCTAAATCATTAAGGAAATTCTTAGTTCATAGGTTCATATGTAGGTACTAGGCTATCGGCCCGTGGGCTTATGTAAGCCTAACTAACAAGGTTCCCTGGCTTACGCCACCCAAGAAAGTTATTTTCCTGTGCCACTGTTGAGCAGAGACACAGAAGTGATCCCCGGGGTGTATTTCCCATTTCCCATCCACTCATCAAGATTTTTCTTGAAGAGTGCTAATGAAGAACTTTGCTTGACATAGATGGGTAGCCTGTTCCAGACAGGACTCTATCCCTCCAGCATGTCCTGTTTATTGTGGTGACAAGGTTTAGGTCCCTAGACCATGTAGCACAGAGGGATTGGGATTTCTTTAGTTGTGGCATGTCCAACAGCTCTGGATTTGACATAGCTTTATATGTTAGGCAGAGATCACCTCGGAGTAGGCGATATGCTAAGGAGTAAAGCTGGAGTTTTTTGAGACGGTCAGTGTAGGGCATCTTTTTGAGGCCAGTAATCCTCTTTGTGAGGTACTTCTGTGGCCTTTCCAGCTTCTGCAGATGTCTTGTGAGGTACATTCCAAAAGGGGCATTGTACTCTATAATGGGTCTAATGAGTGTCGAGTAGAGGGGAACAATGACCTCTCTTTTCTTGGATGAGAACCCTTTTATGATGAGTTGTGCCACGTACAAGGACTTCCTGACTACTGTGGCAATGTGACTATCAAAGGACAGACTACTGTCCACCTGGGTCCCAAGGTCTCTTATCACACATTCAGTGTTAAGTAAACTGCTGTCTATGTAGTAGTTCATGGGTACAGAGTTTTTACCAAAGGGGGTGACAATGCACCTTCTGGCATTGAGCTTGAGGCCATGGCTCTGACACCAGGCATCTGTCTCAGTGAGGCCCTTCTGTAGGATTTCCACATCATTTGGAGACTCGACTATGCTTTCTAGTTTGCAGTCATCTGCAAACTTCATTAGCCAGAGGTCTTCTGTGTTAGCCTGTAATTCAGAGAAGTAGATACCAAACAGGAGAGGTTCCAGGACTGAACCCTGTGGTACTCCACTTGTCACTGGTTTGAGGTCAGATTTGAAGTGTGCAACTTTTACAGTTTGGGTTCTGTCAGTGAGCCAGTTGGCAACCCATCTTGTGACATAGGGATTTATACCCAGTTTTGTGAGTTTAGCTATAATTCCAGAATGGGGGATGGTGTTGAAAGCCTTGTCGAGGTCAGGATAGGCTGTTTGAACCACCTTACCCTCATTTACGGCTTTGTTGACTGCCTCAAAGAAGTCGATCAGGTTCAGGAGGCATGATCTGCCTTTCACAAACCTGAACTGGGTGGGATCCAGAGATTGGAGGTTACCAATGTCTTTGTTTATGAGTTCCATGATGATACATTCCATAGCCTTGCAGATAATAGGGCAATAGTTCCCGGGATCAGTGGTGGCTCCCCCTTTGTGGAGTGGGATTACTGTTTCTGTATGCCATTTAGTGGGCACAAAGCCTGATGTAAGACTATGATTGAACATGGTGCTTAGGTTGGGAGCCAGTCCGTTCTGAAGTTCATGTAAAATGCAGCCTGGGATGTTGTCCAATCCCATGGATGCTGTGTTTTTGGCTTTAGAGAGTGCAGCTTTTACCTGCGTAGTTATGATTACAGGGTCTCTACATTCTTCCTGTATAGATACGGGTCCTTTAGGGGGTGAGAGGGGGGTAAAGTTAGCACTGAACCTATCTGCCAAGATGTTGGCAATATCAGTTGGTGCTGTAATTTTCGTGCCTTTGTGCTGTAACTCAGAGCAGTAAGGACTCAGTTAGCACTAAAGACTTAGTGTCCTTTAAAACAGTGTGACATTCACTCAAGACAGGATGCAGATTTTTCTCAACACATATCGAGAGGGGCTCAGTGGCCCTTCCCCTACCAGACACAATCGGACGCATAGGGGGACTAAATAGATTTTTGTGTACTTTAGGTAAACCATACATTATGGGGACCATAGGAAACTCAACAGTGAAGTATTCAAAAAGTGCCTCAGAGATTATACCAGGCACATATAAGTCAAACGCTAAAAATTGTATCTTATTAGATATTTGATCATACGTGGTAGTATCACAGAGAAGATCCATCATATTTTGAACATATACAGCCTTATTTAATACAACAATGACTCCCCCTTTATCAGCAGGGCATATTTCAACACATGTCAAGCATTTTTGTTCAACTAAAGCCTGTTGTTCAGATGCAAATAGATAAAAAAATGCATTCATATCATTTTCAGCAAACCTATCCCTAAGCTGCTTCTCACACACTTCAACAAACAAATCAATAACAGGATTATTAGGAGGGATAAACACACTGGGTTTCTTAAAAATGCACTGCTCATGTGTATTCCCTTGAAAAATAGTTTTCAAAGTTAAAGTTCTTCCAAAAAGCTTAAGCTCTTTCAAAACATTCACAAGGTCAGCTTTCTGAGCTGGAACAAAACTTAGGCCTCTATTTAACAAAGTCAGCTGAGTCTCGTTTAAATTATGAGAAGAAATGTTGAATACTAGACCTGTTTGGCCCTCTTCCCAGTCCTGGTCTGCTCATCTACGCTGTGTGGGCGCCGTGCTCTGCCATTCATGATTCAGCTCCTGGACCTCCCTCTTATAGGAAGAGGATTGTGCAATAAAAAAGCTCCTTGTATTGTGCCAGATGCAGCTGCTTCAGGTTGCACATTGCTGGGGCTACCTTGTAGTGCTGCCGTATGTTTTAACTTAACAGCCGGTACAGTCTCTTTATTAGAAAAGGACCTTTCCCCTGTCTCTTCAGAATTGCTTATATTAATATGAGTGTCCTGCGAGCCCTTATTCACCAGGTTGTGGCTCAAATTAGTAGCAGTAACAGTTAAAACATATGGCGGAAAAGTGCTTTAGAAAGGCAAAAAAGAAGGCAAAAAGAGTTTTTTATATATAGTTTTGCAGCTGGGCAGAGAATGAATGGTATATGCAGTACAAATTAATGCAAATTGTATAAAACTATGAGTACCTAATGTACACTATCACAAGAAAAGTAGTGAAATGAATAGTTAAATAAAAAGTTGATATGATGACAGAGGAAGAAAAGAAAATGGAGACATTTTACTAAAATGATTTTGAAATGTTACTTAAAATGTTATGACTCAGTCTACATTTGGGTTAGATGGAACTCAACATGATTGTTACATGGCTATGAATGAAGAAATCAGTCTGATCTTTTTGATAACTTAATGCTAGAACAAATGGACGTGCCACAGGAATTACACAAATAGTTATAAGATACATTGGAAAAAAGGCAATAAGAAGTTAGGGAACTAGACACTGATGACATTTTGCCAAACAGATTATAAAGAACTAATGAAGCTGTTAAATGTGAGAACAGCATGTTTTATAGGATAACTGGATGAGGCAGGAATAAATTACACTAAAGGCAGAGAACAGATGAAGTTCTTCATAGTAACAGTAATAATAAGCAAAAAGATAGATTGTACTGATAAGGATAAAAAGTTGTGATGTTTACGAAGTATAGATAATGTAAAACATCCAAAAATGGGGAAATTAATGAAAGACTATGGGTATGGCAAGAAAAGTACAGATGCATGTCGGAATGTATCTACCAATACAGAGTGAGTACCTTTAGTAAGTTGTTGGTTTGCAGTTGAGGTACAAATGGGAAAAGAAATTAAGCAAGGCTGACTATTAAATGGGTACCATTTGTATTAGTTACAAATGGGTAGTGAAAGAGCTAACATTTAGGTTAAATTATAGAAGATGGAAAATGTATAAGTTTACAGGCTCAAAGGTAAGCACTAGGTAGCTACCCATGAGGGCCAGTTTAAGCCCAACCAGTTTCCCTTTTTGTGCTTGAAATAGCCTATCCCATGTGGTTACAGATTGGCCTTACCATCCAGCGGTGGATAATTATATATTACTCATAACGACAAAAACTGGTATCATAACATAGATAATGTGAGGGGACCCATGCACTGGGATAAGGCATTTACGAGCTGCCTCTGTTCTTTAGCAGTACAGGGGGCAGTCCTGAGGTAAAATTTCTACTAATCATCCATGACCTAAGTTGCAGTTGAATATGGACAGGGATGAACTTTGTTTTATGTGGATGGGGAGTCTGTTCTACTGCAGTTGTATCCTCTGCAAGATATGCCTGTCCCTCCAAATAATTCTGTTTATGTTATAGAAGAGGTTTAGATCCCTATGCCAAGTATTTCTGATGCCATTTGACTTGCTGATGTGCAGTAAATCCATCAGTAAAGGGACGGAGGATTCCTTGTATACCTGACACAGGTCAGGTCAGTCTGTAGGATACTGAGTATAGTGACAGGGCTTTGAGTTAGTGCATGCAGGGCATGTTGTTTAGGCCTTGTATCCTTTAACTACTATCTCTGTGGGTATCTCAGTTGTTGCATGTGTCTGGATAGATAAATGCCAAAGGGGTCATAATAATCCATGACTGGACTAATAAGGGCTGAGTAAAGAGGGGCGATGACATCATCAGATCTTGACACAATCTCTTGCTTATAAGCTGTGCAATAGAAGGACTTTATTACAACAATGGTCACATGTTGGATATAAGTTAAGTCACTGTCTACATAAGTTCCTAATTCTTGAACAATTGGGTCAAATCTTAGAGGTGCATTGTCAATATGGTAGTTCCCTGTGATAGAAAACTTAGTATAGAATAATGCATGTTTTGGCATATAGTTTCAGTCTGTGATTATGGCACCAGTTATTTATTTAAGACAAGCTGACCTGTAAGATGGCTAAATCATTCAGGTATTCAGTGACTTCAAGAGAAGGTCATGCTTGTCCCCTTTTTTTACATTATAGACTAAGAAGAGCTATACAATTTGGGGGGATAAATTTTGCATCAAGTGAGATATTTAGCTGGGGGACTCCACTGGTGACTAAACATTTTGTAGAGATTACTTCCTCTTTGTTTGACTATCTGCATCCTATTAGCCAGTTGGCAGACTAATGGATGAGTAATGCAGCAGGTTATTTCCAGTTTATTTAGCTTTTCTACTATGCCTTAGTGGGGAATTGTGTCAAAACCTTTGGTTGGGTAGAGGTAATGGTATGTACCTTTATATTTTTATCCATTGATTTGGTGACCTTTTCAAAAACATCCTCCAAGATGAGTAAGCATGACCTGCCCTTGATGAATCCAAACTGAGACAGATCTATTGTCTGGAGATTCCTTATGTCCAGGTTGATTAATTCCAGGATAAGTCTCTCCATGACTTTGCATATGAGGCTGGTCAGACTTATGGGTCTGTAATTCCCTAAAAGTTCCTTCCTTATGCAGGAGAATAACTGTAGCTGTATTCCAATCGCTTGGTACAAAACTTGTATGGAGGCTGAGATTGAACAGTGTTGTTAGGAGTGTGGAAAAATCATGCTTCATACTATTTTAAAAACCAATTCAAGAAGGTATTAAATTGGCAGTCATATTTTCATATACTGATCACACATTATTAATACGAATAAAATTAAGTATGGATGAAACAGGTTATATATCAATTCTAGAAGTCTGTAACACGGAATACAAAACAAATAAGGAGAAATGTTATTAGGATCTAATGCAGATTAAAATTGTTTATTTTTAAGAACAGCTATATAATTTGGGGGATACATTTTGGATCAAGTGAGAAACATAGCTGTTGGAGGAAAAACTAACAAAAAGCTAAATAGTAATATGAAGAAGGCATTTTGTTTTTTATTCAGAAATAATGTTTAATAAAGTCAATATGGTTGAGTAATTTCAGTTATGGAAATGATTTTCAGCTTATCTGAAGATTTAGAAAAATAGATATTAGATTTTTTTCTGGGTCTAGACAATTCAAACACAACAGGTCTAATTTATAGTGGAAAATATAAAGGTAGGTTAATTTAATCATATCAATAGTATTTTTTAAGCCATTACTTTTATCTTTTAAGTTTTTGATGCAATAAATCAATATAAATGAATGTATTTCAAGGAAATGTTCTCTAATTTGCACAATGATTTTGTGGAAGGGATATGAGAATGGATGGTTAATACAAAGAATAGTTTAGTTTATTATATGAGTATGAAGGAAAAATTAGAATATGGAAGATACATATAATGTGGATGATTACAGAATTAGATGATATGACTGTATGTGGCAGTATTATTTGATCAATGCATAGAGAGATTTAAGTTAAAAATTAATAGAAGCATATAAAAAGGCAAGAAGGGTTAAAGGAATAGAGAGATAGTTCAAATTTATCCTGAAACTGATGCTTAAAGTTTTAGTAAAAATGGAAAAGAAATGTTAATACATAAAATAAATCTTACATTATGTACAAGGGTTTCAAAGGGAAGAATCTTTGAGCTATGTTTTAAAAAATGTAAATGAATAGAGACATTCTGTGAACTAGTAAAAAGTCAATTGAAAAGGAATAAATAAAGACATTTAAATATGACATCATGTGGATACTATAGGAAAATAAATAATGAAGATGAAGGAATAAATATAATTTTGTAAACAGTATATTACATTTCAAGTTGGAAACATGAGGAATAAATATACCATAAGAAATACAATATGTTAGAAGTATGCTAGAAAAAATTTGTTTACTTATAGTATAAAGGATGGGGGAAGTAAAAATGGACAGAACCTACAAAACAAAGTAAGATAAGTTGTGGAGTAGAAAATGTATTTACATATATTAGTGATGAAGTGAAGTGCTGCATATAAATGGTTACCATAGGTTTAGTTATGCTTTGGTTTCTTTGAATAGTTTCAGGTGTCATACTTGGTTGAATGCAGAATGTGCAGAGTAGAGGTGGAGTGAGGCGCTGTCTATCAGATGCAGATAAGTGGAAGTGGGTTGCAATGGCAAAACTCCATGGTGGAAACCAAGCTGATACAGTCTACTCAAAGTGCAGTAAGGCTTTTAGACCAAGCACCACACAGAATGCTGCTGCAAGAACTAGAAGTAGGCCAAGGACTAGCAAAGTTGGTAGACCAGATGCTCAAAAGTAGGCTGTAGATAACCAAGTTGAGGTGGAACTCTGTCACGTGACATAAAGGAAAAGACTGATGTGCCAGAGGGATGTTGGTGCTAGTGGTCCTTAATCTGTTTGCCTTGGACATAAGTGCCCAAAACACTGTAATCATCTTGACAGGGGAATGGATGCTGATAAAGGAGCATGTCTAGGAAGGAATCCAAAAATGAAAAAAAAAAATGGGTCAGAGAAAATGTAATACAGTTGAACGAAAAGTCCTGCATATTAAATAGTTTTTCTGGCAAAACTAATTATTTTCTTTTGACACTGTAAGCACATGCGGTATTAGTGAAATCAGAATTCATATTATTGTTGTTGCTAACTTCAAAGGTAAGCCATACAAAATGATGCCCATACCCCTTAAAACTTTTACCAATTAGTAAATGAACTGAAGTGCAATTATACTCCAGCTCCTCATTTGTGCATTAATACCTTAAGGCTTTAACTCTTTGCATTCTTACATAAAGCATTCAGCTTTATCTTGCTACCTTTCTGTAGCCAGAAAAGTACCCCCTCATTGAAAAAGGTACCCCCTCATTGTCATTGTCCTCTGGTCCTCTATATATAGCAATACATTTCAGGACTTGTCATTTCGTTTCCAACTTTACAGATCCATATATAATTATGTGTCAGGAAGCAGATACGACTACATATGGGTTTTGTTGACAATGTCTTCTTTCATGTTAGCTCTTACACATTCTTCTCTTTTTTCATCTAGTTTACAATTCCCACATTCCTCTGTCAGGCTGCAAAAAATGCATTAAAGTACTTGGCAAAAAAAAAAAAAAAAACAATAAATGGTGCCTTTGCTTGCTAAATTTCTAATGCATAGAGAATTCATGCTATCTCAATGGCAATATTGCCTTAAGTGCTGCAATCGGTTGAAATATTCATTCTTTCTCACAATGAATACTCATAAAGCAAAAGTAATTAAAGTTGTAATCCAAAACCCAGGGTTGGAAAGGGCCAAGAGTGTTCTCTTCTTGAGCCATCTGAGATGGAGGGGGTGCCAGGAATAAGCAGCTTAATGTCGGTTCATTCATTGTGAGTTTCTGACTGGATCATGGCACCTATTGGAGGCCAGAAGCTGTAGAATGGCTGAAAAAAGTGAGGGTTGAGTTCATGCACATGGTCTTAAGTGAACATTAGTGGATAGTAGCAACTGCATGCAAACCATACACACATCACTGTATGCAAAGTGAAGAGGGCAGTAAAAATTAGATGGGGGTACTTCAATACCATCAGATGGTTCCAAACTGGGATGTTCCAATTGCATCTTTGCTTTACTATGCATTATAACTAATTCACAAAGGTGGGACACATCAGATGAAAACAGCAGCATTTGATTTAGGACTGATACTGCATATTGTTTATTCTGACCATGAAAAGTCATTTGACACTGTCGTACATAAGGGAATAATCAGCACACTTGTAGTACTAAATGTCGTCATATGCAATCAAATGTGTAAAACACAGATTAAGTACTAGTGCATAACAAGCCATGGTGGTGGTCATATGCAATCAAATGTGTAAAACACAGATTAAGTACTAGTGCATAACAAGCCATGGTGGTGGTCATATGCAATCAAATGTGTAAAACACAGATTAAGTACTAGTGCATAACAAGCCATGGTGGTGGTCATATGCAATCAAATGTGTAAAACACAGATTACGTACTAGTGCATAACAAGCCATGGTGGTGGTCGTATGCAATCAAATGTGTAAAACACAGATTACATACTAATGCATAACAAGCCATGGTGGTGGGATGGCACCTATCTGTCATGACAGGGGTTACCTGTGGTGTTTCACAAGATCCTATAGCACATTATTTCTGGACTATTCTTATCGTATATAAAAGTGTGAAATAAATTATATTTAATCAGCTATGATGATGATTACTGCAAACTTTGTAGCATAATAATTTCAAAAAAGATGTAAATGTTCTCCAAGGTGATCCATAAAAATTGTATATATACATAGATAGTAATGTTATCATCTTATGTCAGCAAACATAACATTATGAAATTCTGCAAAACTGACACAAGCCATGATTACAAAATAAATGGCCAAGTCATACAAAATTATACCATTATTAAAGTTGTAGTGACAATGGTAGACAATAGTTTAAAATGTCACCTGATAGGTAATAGTTGGGAGCTATGACACAACAGTCATGTTTATTAATTTATAACAGAATGTGAACGGGAACTAGAATCTTTGACATAAGTAGCAGATAATCACTTTGTACATATACAGTATGATAAAGTGCAAAGGGAAAAAACATTAGAAATTAATGTAGTTAGATTCCAGTCTGACAGAGTCATCTAAAAATCAAGATTATTGTGACGTGTACATAAACTTCAAGACTGCAATTAAGGTATTATGTAAGGAAAGAATAATTCTAAATCCTGGAATACTCTGACAACATTTATTTAAGATTTAACCGGACTCAGCAATGGTGCAAGATGAAAGTTCAAAATATGATGATAATTCAAAATATCTTTGCCACCTTGCTGTGCTTGGCATTAAAAATATGATAAAGTGTTTGGCTTCATATGAAACTACACACAATAAAAAGGTGAGTTATTTTCATAAATAGACTTCAGATGACAGAATGGCATAACAAAACAGAAAAAAGTGGGAGTCTGAGTCCATGAGTACGTGTGTGTGTGTGTGTGTGTGTGTGTGTGTGTGTGTGTGTGTGTGTGTGTGTGTGTGTGTGTGTGTGTGTGTGTGTGTGTGTATGTACACAAAACAAAGACCAAGAAAAACTGGCAGACAGAGGGACACAAGATATAGAGAAATAACTAGTAATGTTAAAGTATCTTTAGCATAAGAAAGCAGTACTTTGTAACAACACATTGACTTAAAAATGAAAAAGAAATAGATCAGCACACATATTCCAATGAGATTTGACCATACTCTAAAATCATTTTGCTAAGTTATGGATCCATTCTTTATTTAAGGCATCCATCAAGAAAAACAAAGTCTGTAACCACAAGAAACAAAATGTAGTCCTATACATGCCTAAGAAAACAGATATTAAAACATGCATGTAAGTCCATGTACACAGTATGTTATAGGCAGTGTCTTTTGTGAATTATAATGCAGGGTCTACATATATTCCAGGGTTGTATGTCAGGCAGAGTTACTCAGTTGAGTGCTTCACACATTATCAAGAATGTTTTCACATCAACAGTGCATATACATAGGGTGAGTAGTAACAGTAGTATATCAGAACATGTGATACAGAATGAGTAGTAACAGCAGTGTATCAGTACATGTGACACAGAATGAGTAGTAACAGCAGTGTATCAGTGCATGTGTTACAGAATGAGTAGCAACAGCAGTGTATCAGTACATGTGTTACAGAATGAGTAGTAACAGCAGTATATCTACTTGTATGTTTTATGAAAGTGAAGCTATTACATTAGCAGTATTTCTTAAAAGTTCTCAGCTTGCTAGTAAAACTGACTGTTTTAGTCTTGTGCCCCCCCGCTAGTACAGTAATCCTTACTGTCCAATAGACAGTATACATTTAATTCACATCCCTGTGACTAAATTAACCATCAAGCAGCCCTCTCAGTGCTTTCTGTCTTAGTTTGTATCACTTGGAGGCCCACCTGTTTATTTGCATCTTTATACATTCCCCTTCATTGTTAATGTATCTCCCTACTCTAATCTGTGCAGAAACTGGTTACTAATCAGCAAGTCAATGTGAAGACACACTCCCAACCTTAATAAACATTGCTGTCTCTTCTCTCCTTCACTTTACAGGTAGTTTGAATTATTACTTACCCCCTCTGAGGCCTTCACTGATTTCCACTGATTGCCTCTCTAGTTTCTTTGCATTCCACCTGGTTTACACCCCTTGTGCTATCTCCCACTCCCAATACAAAGTCTATATTAGAATCCTGCTGAGCATGGAGCCATCTTTAAATTTCTAGTCTCCCACCAGGACACAAGTGCTCCTCAGTAATTACATTCTGCTTGCCGGTAAGCCATTAGACCTCAGGAATTTGTTTAAAAAGTGTTCAGATTTGTAAAGTAATACTTACTTTTTCTTTTGTCTTGGTTGGCTCTACTCTGCTCCATTCACCCTCACTAACACTCGGGCTCTCTCCTCTCCCCTGCCCTGCCCCCTATTCCCTCCTGCCCCCACTACCTCTACATTTATAGTACTCACCACCACACCCACAGCTCACCCTCATATCACCTCCACCAATCAAAGCTCCTCAAGTCATATCACATTATACCAGACCAACTTGCTCCACACAAAATACTTCCAATCACTCTCATTCCCACTAGGCATTTTTACATCACCCACACTACTTCCCCATCCACATATAGTGCAACCCTATAATTCCTATTCAGACCCCCCACCTAGAAACAACTTAAACTTTATAACCATGAGTATCACGCAACTAAGTCTAGTCTGTCTTCTCATAATTCTTTACAACACCACACATTATCACTCTAACAATATCCCTAAACTTAGTAGCACAACACTGCATTATGCACTCTCGTATACAGACACCACACATTATAATAATATCTGCCCACAGTTATTCAAGAACTACATAATGGACCAATTCAGGACTAAACACATATGTTCTCATTCCTACTTCAAAAAAACACAATACTTTCTCACACTCCTCACCAAACTCCAACATCTGTATAACCATTTTAACTCCAGGCTCACCATAAGTGGGGATATCCACCCCAACCCAGGCCCAAATCCATCCTGTCCAACTCAAACTGCTCCAACACAAATGTCAGAACATAACATCCCCACTTTCTTCATCCCTGGGCAAATCAACAACAGCAGCAAAACCAACCATTTTTTAATGCTAAATATTAATATTAGAAGTATCGAAAATAAAATACCTGAACTCCAAGCCACAATAGCACACTACTCCCCAGACATAGTTGCTTTAACAGAAACCTGGCTAAATAAAAACATAGCTAACTCAGATGTTCTCCCTACCGGCTACAATATCATTAGACAAGACAGACCACTTCGTAAAGGGGGTGGAACTGCCTTACTGTACAAGTCAAACTTAACTGTCCATCAATTACCAAACTCCTACCCCTCCCCCAATTATTGGAACATACTTATCTCACAACTTCAACTTCACCCTAAAAAGGTCATCACCACAATTGCGATCTATATTCCACTTGCTAGCCTTGAAGACTTCTTATCCTGGTGTTCTTCCACATACTCACAAGAAACCCTTATTCTGGGGGACTTCAACCTAGATTGGTTCACCTGTATATCAGAACCACCAAGTAATCTAATAAATATCCATGGCTACCAGCAGCTAGTCCAAATTCCAACTAGATGTGATAAAAAATCTAAAAGGGAATCCATCCTTGACTGGGTCCTAACTTACAAACCAACATTGTACTCTCACACAGGCAGTCTCCCAGACACCTTAAGTGACCACAACATAATATACTTTATACGTAGTAGAACAAGCATATGCAAAACCACTAACTATATATCCACTAGAAACACAAAAAAAATCTCTCCTGAGGTCCTCAACACTTTACTCTGTAACTGTGACTGGACCCCCCTAAAAACCCTCCCACTTGACCAGGCTGTAGCATATTTCAACATAACATTTCTACAACACCTAGACACTGTCACTCCATTGTGCAAAATCAAGGTTAGAGCCTCTACAAACCCCTGGCTCAGTAAAGAAACCAAACAAATCCTCAAGTCCAGAGACACTGCCTGGCTTTACTATCAAAAAAACAAAGAAACACAAAGCCTAACGAAGTACCAAGAACTGTGCAACCATGCAAAACAATGTATCAAGCTGGACAAAAAATCCTACTATACAACATTACAAACTAAATACCAACACAACCTGCAAAAATGTTGGAAAAATGTAAACCAGCTACTAAAATCCACCCAAAAGGCTACCCCCAAACCAACCACCCGTGGCACTAAAGTTCCCATCGAAACACAATTCAACTCCCACTTTGTGAACTCAATTCTATCCTTAGTATCACAGGACAGTTTCTTCCTCACTATCCCCCCAACACAAATAACACTAATACAAGCTTTACCCTGAAAACAGTTTCCACCACTTCAATCAAAAGCATGCTTTCCAAACTAAAAACCTCATCAACAGTAGCCTACCTACTCCCCAGCTATTTCCTGAAACTCACAGCAGATGCTATTGCTATCCCAGTCTCCACTCTCTTAAACAGATCAATTGTTGAAAACTATGTGTCCAAACTCTGGAAAATATCCTATGTTACACCCATACATAACGGCGGGACCTCCACTGAACTTAATAACTACAGACCCATTGCTTTACTCTCCCCCCTGGCCAAAATCCTAGAAAAATGCATCCATACCCAGATGCTAAACTATCTCCTAGACAGCAACATCCTGTCACCTACTGAGCATGGTTTCAGACCTGCCCATAGTACCACTACAGCCCTCCTCTGCTTTACAGACACAGTAAACCGTCTCAAAAATGAAGGCCTACAAGTGTCAACTCTTTTTTTGGATATGTCGAAAGCATTTGACACAGTCTCACACCAAATCCTGCTAAACAAACTAAACCAATATCGTCTATCAAATTCCACTCTTACCTGGTTCCAAAGCTACTTAACTGACAGGTACCAACCTGTGAAATGCAAAAATTCTCTCTCTCCTCAGCTGCCCATAACTATAGGAGTCCCACAGGGTTCTATCTTAGGACCACTACTATTCACAGTCTTCACAAATGACCTCCATACCTCCACACAGCATGCATCTATAATTCAGTATGCAGATGGCACTACCTTAATCTGTGCTGCACAAAACATTCCCACCCTCCTGCAAACAACTCAACTAGCATTCTCTGACATTGAAAACTACTTTACCAAAGCCCAACTTATCCTCAATCCAAAGAAAACTCAGCTTATGATTGTAACCAGTTCTAACAAAAACACTAACAGTCAATTTACTATCTACTCCATTAATGCTACTCCAATTGCTCCAGTGGCACAGGCTAAGCTATTGGGAATAACCATAGACTCCCACCTAAAATTTGATAGTCATCTCAACTTAACTATTAAAAAAGTACATGCCAAACTGGGGTCGCTCTACCGTATCAAACCATTTCTTACCAACAACACAAGATCAGCCATTGCTCGCTCCCAACTTCTATCCACCCTAGTATATGCATCTCCCATTCTGACTAATCTCAACAAAACTGAACTAATCAAAACGGAAGCCTGCTATAACTGAATTGCCCGCTTTGCTGCAAATTGCTCATATAGAACTCATCATTGTACTGCTTTGAGACAGCTCCACTGGCTTGAACTGCCCAACCTCCTAACCTACAATCATCTCTGCCTCTGTCATTCTATCTATTACCTCCCCAATAAGTGTTCTGCCCTCAAAAACCTAGTACAACATCACTCAGCCAAAAGGCCTCTTAGATCATCAAGCCAACTACTACTAGAAGTCACCAACTTAGCTTTGGAGATACACTATATAGTAGTTTAGTGGCTAAAAATGGAACCCTGTCCCTACAAGCATTCAAAACACATCATCCAAAGCCTCCTTTAAAGACCTCATCAGGCAACATTTCAAGGAAAGTTGGCAGTGCCATGATTGCTCCCCAGGCTAGTGAAAGCAGATAATGCATACATACAAAATCTAGAGCACTTGATAATAGTTTTCAATCTTACTCACAAACACTGGCTGATCTACAATGTATGTACTGTACCTGTGTACTATGTATGTATTCTACCTATGTTCCAAATTTCAGCTGTACACCACAAATCTATTAATTACCTTTATTTTTAAAATTAATATTTTTTTGTTTGTTCTCTCCACTGTAACTGTTTATGTACCGCATACCACTGTAAAAACATGTCTCCTGTAATTTGTGTGTATACTGATCATGTCTAATTAACTAAATGTGTCTGTAGTTTTTCTTTGTGGAGCTTTTCTCCCCAGGCCTCTGCTGAAAAGGGGCCTTTTCGGCTCAGTCAGACACCCCCGGTTAACAAATGTAAAATAAAATTAAAAAAATAAATAAATATCAGTACATGTGATACAGAATGAGTAGCAACAGCAGTGTGTCAGTGCATGTGTTACAGAATGAGTAGTAACAGCAGTATATCAGGACATGTGATACAAAATGAGTAGTAACAGCAGTGTATCAGTACATGTGACACAGAATGAGTAGTAACAGCAGTGTATCAGTACATGTGTTACAGAATGAGTAGTAACAGCAGTGTATCAGTACATGTGTTACAGAATGAGTAGTAACAGCAGTATATCAGGGCATGTGATACAGAATGAGTAGTAACAGCAGTGTATCAGTACATGTGACACATAATGAGTAATAACAGCAGTGTATCAGTACGTGACACAGAATGAGTAGTAACAAAAGTGTATCAGCACATGTGACACAGAATGAGTAGTAACAGCAGTGTTTCAGTGCATGTGTTACAGAATGAGTAGCAACAGCAGTGTATCAGTACATGTGACACAGAATGAGTAGTAACAGCAGTGTATCAGTACATGTGTTACAGAATGAGTAGTAACAGCAGTATATCAGGACATGTGACACAGAATGAGTAGTAACAGCAGTGTATCAGTACATGTGACACAGAGTGAGTAGTAACAGCAGTATATCAGGGCATGTGATACAGAATGAGTAGTAACAGCAGTGTATCAGTACATGTGACACAGAATGAGTATTAACAGCATTGTATCAGTACATGTGTTACAGAATGAGTAGTAACAGTAATATATCAGTACATGTGACATAGGGTGAATATCAGCACCATTTCAACTACAAGAGCCCTTGTCTCTGCTGGTTGCTGGTCAATATGAATTGCCTAATAAGCAATAAAGCTGAAGCGTTCCAGACATGTGTAGGAAAAAAGTTACTGAAACTAGAAATAAGTATTATTATGTCACAACTCCAGCAAAGGTTTTTGTGTGTAGATGTTATTGTAGTCAGTGATGTATGGCAAGATATGCTAAATGTTAAACAAAATATCCCAAATCATCTAGCAGACTGTAATTTGTATGCCTCCCAATCACACATGGAATCGGAAGAAGGGCTTGTTAATCATGTAGCTGTGCTGTCTAGAGAGACATGGTATATGTTAATCAAAGGGTCATAGTTAATCTAACAGAGTGTGGTGTGTGCTTGATTCCCAGCTAACTACTGTACAGGAAGTAGTTCATAGGTTTATAGGTGTGTACTAGGCTAATGGCTCTGGAGCGTTTACAAGCCTAGCCCATAGAAGTGCCCTGGCATTGTGCCACCCTTCATTAGTTCCCAGTGTCTCTATCAAGTAGAACCACTGCAGTGATCCCCATGGTGAACTTTCTATTTCCCATCCACTCATCAAGATTTCTCTTAAAGAGGGCCAGTGAGGTGCTCTGCTTGACATGTATGGAAAATCTATTCCAGAGCATGGGCAGTCACTGGGTTATGAACCTGACCATCTAGCATGTTCTGTTGATTGTGGTAATGAGGTTGAGGTCTCTGGAGTATGTGGTATGGATGAATTTGAATTTCATTCACTGTAGCATTTCTAACAGAGCTGGGTCAGACATGGCTTTGTAAGTCAAGCAAAGATCGCCAATTATTAGATGATATGAGACCAAGAATAGCCAGAGTTTTTTTAGTCTGTCTGTGTAGGACATGTGTTTAAGACCTAGGATCCTCTTTGTGAAGTACTTTTGTGGCCTTTCCAGCTGTTGCATGTGTCTAATGAGGTAAATGCCAAAGTGGGAATTATACTCAATGATTGGCATAATGAGGAATGAGTAGTGAGAGATGATGGCCTCATTCTTCCTGGATGCAAAACCCTTGATAATGAGATGTGCCACATAAAAGGACTTTCTGACCACAGTAGCAATGTGGTGGTCGAAGGAGAGGTTGCTGTCAACCTGTGTCCCAAGATCTCTTATAATACCTTCAGTGTTCAGTGGGCTTTCATCAATGTGGTAATTAGTGGGAACTGAGTTTTTCCCAAAGGGGATGACTATGCATTTTTTGGCATTAAGTTTAAGGCCATTGTTTCAACACCAGTCATTGGTCTCAGTGAGGCCTTTCTGTAGGATGTCTACATCACTTGGGGAGTTAATCATGGCTACCAGCTTGCAGTCATCTGCAAACCTGGTCAGACAGAGTCCCTCCGTGTTGGCCTAGACTTCTGAGAAGTAGATGCCAAACAGGAGAGGACCCAGGACCGATCCCTGTGCAACTCCACTTGTGACTGGTCGGCAGTCTGACTTGGAATCTGCTACTTTCACACTGTGGGTTCTATCTGTGAGACAATTTACAACCCACCAAGTGATATAGGGGTTGGTGCCCAGCTTGGTGAATTTATCAAAAACCCCCTAGTGGTTAATGCCTTGGCCAGATCAAGGTAGGCTGTATAAACTGCCTTGCCCTCATCCACAGCTCTGGTGACTGACTTTAAGAGGTCAACCAGGTTGAGCAGGCATGATTTACCTTTCACAAAACCAAATTGGGTGGAATTGCCCCCATTAGAGGAAGCAACATCCTTGATAGATTTCCTATATCCTTGTTAATTAGGTCCATGATGATGCGCTTCATAGCCTTACATATCAGACTCCTCAGGCTAATGGGTTGATAATTCCCAGGGTCTGTAGTCATGCCCCCTTTATGGAGAGGGATAACTGCAGCATTGCACCATTCGGTAGGGACAAAGCCTGAGGTGAGGATGTGATTGAACATAGCACACAGATGTGGTGCCAGTTTACTTTGTAGTTCATGTAGAACACATCCAGGCATATTGTCAGGTCCCATGGAAGCTGTATTCTTGGCCTTGGAAAATGCAGCTTTAACCTGTGCTGCAGTAATGCTGGGTGCCTGGCATTCCTTGGGTATTGTGATTGGTCCTTTAGGGGGGAGAGAGGGGTAATGTTGGCACTGAATCTGTCAGCCAGTAATTTTGGCAATATCTGTTGCCTCAGTATAGTAGGTACCATTGTGCAGTAACTCAGAGCAAACCTGGGTATTGCCATGGAGATTCTTGATATAAATATAGAAGGCTTTGTGGTTGTTTTTAGTGGCTACTGCAATTCTGCCTTCATAGCTGGCTTTAGAAATTTTGATGAGGGATCTCAACTTTTTGTTGAGGCTAATAAGGGAATTTTTCCAGTCTTGGGACTTCACCTTTTCTGCAACAGTTTCTTCCTTCTGTTGTAGAGTTTATTAATGGCAGGCGACCACCAGATTGGCTTCCTTTTTTTCCATTAACATGGGTGCCGTGAATTTAGCTGCCTCTGTTTTTAAGTGCCAAAGTCAGCTTTGGTGAAGTTTTTCATGGTGTTTACCTTTGCAGGGGGTGTGGGTGAGATGTGGATTTCCATGGTGATTAGTTTGTGGTTGGATCTAACCAGGGAGTAATTGACTTGGTGTATGGCAATGGTATCCCATGTTAGTAATAACCAGCTCAAGGATGTTGCTTCCTCTAATGGGGGTAAGAATTAACTGGTCCAAGGCACTAGAATTGATGAATTCCAGGAAGCGTTGGGTCAGTGTATTGGTGCATGAGTTGTTTTGCCTGTTGATGGAGGATTAGTTGAAGTCACCTTGTATGATTGTGTTGGGTTGGACCCTAATATTTTCCAGGGTGCTTAGGAGCATGGAGTAAGAGTGATGGGGCCTATAGCAGGCTACGACTTGAGTCACCATCTTACCCAATATTAGTTGCACTTGAAGTATCTCAGATGTGTAATGCTAGGCTACTAGTCTGGAGGTGTGCATATCCTTTATGAATAGGTAGACACCACTGCCTTTGTTGCTTCGGTCCATGGTCTGGAGACAAAAGGTGTGGATTTAGTTATATCCTGGCATTGTGGGGGTGCTTTCTGCTGCTTTAAACCAGGTCTCCGTTACAGCACAAATGTCAATGTTCTCCATTTTGAGAAGTGCTTCAAGCAAGTGCATCTTGAGATTTAGAGTTCTAGCACTGAGCAGCATGGCCCTCAGATTGCATTTATTTTAGATGCTATGGTGGTAATTTGGTCTTTGGAATATCACCTGAAAAAGGCACTATAGGGGTGGCAAGAGCCTTAGCCAGTATTTGGAAACCCAGGGGTGACAGATGCAGGCCATCTCTGGCAAAGCATTGAGGTCTGTCAATTATCTCATCCCAAGCAGACAGATACTGGATCCCTTTAGAATGACACCAGAAACTTAGCCAATTGTTGAAGTAAATCATTTTCTGCTTGTACTGCAGTATCATTCTGGACAGCAGTAGGATGCTGCTCAGGGCTAGGGTCATACCTGCCTGGGCCACATAATCTGAGAGCTCCTCCGTGAGTCTTTTCATGCAGTTGAGGAAGGTGCATCTCAGGTAATTTACACCCACATGGACAGTGACAGAGTCATACTTGTACTTGTTGTGGAGTGACCCGAGTGCATGTGTTATGTGTCGGATTCTGCCACCTGATAGACAGCTGACTGTTACATTCTCCTTAGTCAGCCTAGGGAGTGGGACATCAGTGTGCCTCACTATCAAGTCACCTATGATTAGTGTGTTGGGCAAGCTGTTTTGCCTTAGGGGCATAGGTTGAGGGGCACACTGTGTAGGTGAGCTATGTGTTTTTTGATTTGTGCTGTGTTGTGGTGATAAAGGGCATTTCTGCCTTGGAGGTCTCTGCTGTTTGGGTAGATTTCTACTGAGAGCCTCCTTGAAGGTGGGTGTGTGGTTTGTGTTTTTATGTGAAAGCTGTGATGGTGGGTGTTCTGGAGGGCTATGTGTTACATGTGGTGTGGTGCAGGTGTTGACCTTCTCCTCATGACCAGCTATTCCAGTATTGGCTTGAAAGTGCAAGGCTTCCAATTTGGCTATATAATTGCGTCTCTCACAAGTCTGAGTGTTGGGAGGTAAGAGAAGAGGGTTGTCTGTGTATATGAGGCAGTTGCTACAGAATGCCCAAGTTCACCAGGTTAATAGGAGAAAGCACAGGGAAATTACCTTTAGCCATGCCAGGAGGGATGGTCATTATTACTAAGTACTGGAGCTGTTTCCTTATATATTCCTTTTACAGGAAAAAATGTCACTCAAGGTGTCTGAGTCTGTACAGAGCACTGCCAAACACTTGCAGGGAAACTAATATGCAGACCCTGGAAATTTAAGGATGAAGTATTTAAGCATATATTCTGAAGTTAGGAATAAATCAAGCAGTACTTACTGAAAAATAAAGAATTAGCTTTTCAAGAATGATGAAAAGAGGGGAGTTGCATGAGTGGCTACTGCCTGGCTACTACTAATGCTGGTCTCAGCACAGCTTCACTCTGGTGGGATACAATACTCCTTTGTTTCTTCTCTCACCAGAAGCAAAATGTTAGCACCAATACCAAGAAGAGAAGCAGGCCGCAGCCTGTTTTATGATCCACAGTCTTGTCCTAGATGATGCAAGGGTCTGCAGGCTTGTAGCTTTTTTCTGGTAGATGCCTCAAAAAGCAACCAAACCAATCAGGTACATTAAGCATAGACACTCACTCTCCAACCAGAAAGAGTCAGGAATCAATGCACTCTGCTCCTACTATCAGGATCAGAATATGAGCACAGATTCCAAGCCATCACCTATAAAGCAGTTATTAAGCTTTCTGGTGATCAGCAGTCTCCAGGAAATAATATAACTGCATTTCTTCTCTCACCAAGAGAAAACAGAAGCACTACTCCCAAGATGACTACTGAGAAACAGAATGTGGCCTCTCCAATAACTGGTGGTCTTGCAATAGATGCTTAAAGGTAAGAGGAAAAAAAATGGTTTATCATAAACACTGCAGTGTGCACTAAGCAGTTAGATATGAAAGTACATAACTTAAGTTTACCTGTCTAAAAGGTTACGTTTTAGTGGAGAGTTACTTTTTAAAAAAGCAAGATAGATTGAAAGGGGGTAGTCACTTTTGTATTCTGGTACTATGGAAAACAGTAGGATGGCCAATAAATTTAAATAATTGAAGGGGAGTGATTTCACAAAATGATTTTGTGCTTAGTAATACCAGCCAGCAAAAGTATAGAGGAAATTAGATATATGGTCAAATTAACATAAGGAGAGGCAACTAGAAAGACAGTGGTGTTTAAGAACACAACAGTAACTGGGTGGGAGGATGAGAAAAAATTCTGTCTGACTCATACGAGACAGAGCTATGGTCACTTTTCAAGTTTTAATATGCAGTTTAAAGCAGAATACAAGTAAAACACAGTGTAAAGAAAACAAGTCACAGTATACAAATAGTAAAAGGCAATAAAGTAATGCAAAATACAACAAATAAAAAGCAAACTAACCTTTCCCACACAGCAAACTGTAGCAGAGTCTGGGGTGAGCATTTTCAGTAAAGGTCTGAAATGTTTTATTGTACCCCTTAAATAGAAGGTTTAGTTCCTAGGTCCACCCCCTCAGTTCACAGATGATTAACCTTAACTGACCTCTTCCAACTTATGTGTGACTACTCAATTGACCTGTTTTAATTTCTGTCTGACTCACAAGAGACAGGGCTGTGGTCTCTTTTCAAGTTTTAATATGCAGTTAAAAGCAGAATACAATAAAACGCAGTGTAAAGAAAACAAATCACAGTATACAAAAATAGAAAAAGGCAATAAAGTAATACAAAATACAACAAATAAAAAGCAAACTAACCTTTCCCTCACAGCAAACTATAGCAGAGTCTGGGTGAGCCTAGTGTTAGATAATCATGTACATCGATGCAAGGACTGCCGTTAAACGCTCTGTAATGAGTTACTACTCACACAGGACACATCTACATGCCACGCCCCTCAACTAAAATCCATCCCTGAGCTCTGTGCCTCTGCTCAGCTGTGTTTTATACACATCTGATAGACATGTTCTGCACTGTCAATGGTGGTATGTGGTGCATATGACAGACTTTCATAATATGTTCATAAGTTAGTACTAGGCTAACTGTCCTTTTGGGACATTTTAAGCCTAGCTAATTGCCCCATGTGAGATTCCAACCCTGCACCTTGCATCTGAAAGGTAGACACCTTAACTATTATGCCAATCTCGGCATGACTTGAACCCAAGACCCTGTGCACTAGTCAGAGCAACACACTATTATGCCAAATCAGCTGTTTTTCAGGAGACATATCTCCCTGAATTGATACTTGCTAACTGTACAAGTCTAAAAAAAGCAATAACTAGCCTGTGCTCTCCAACACCCCTGAAAAAAGCAGTTATCTTCAGTATGTTTAACCAGTTATCAAATGAAACAAACAAATAAACAAATCATTCTTCTTCCGTAAAATATTAGACATGGCTAGGAGATGTGGCCTGCTAATCTCTGTATCAACATGTGGTTCATACTGTATGAGACCAATACATGACCTATGTGGTTAAGTAATCTGACCTTCTAGACCTTTACATTTATTGCTTCATCCTGCAACAACTAATAAAGCAGAACCTGAGTATGCAAACACACATCCGTGGGTCAGCATCTTTGATATTGCATCACCCCAGTAAAAACACACAGCAATCAGTACAAAGGAATCCCATGTATGCTATCTATACTATCTGTACAGCTATCTGTATCATCACTGTTAATAGAAATGCCATGAACAGCACCTAACATGTATTCTGTCACAGGCTTGGAGCAATTGTAGCCAAGTGTGCTTCCCATAGTTGGGACATTACAATACACACTACAAGAATGTTGGTATATGCCTTTTCATTGGTCATTGTCACTGCTCCTAATCTTAAATGTGATATGTGCACACACACACACACACACACACACACACACACACACACACACACACACACACACACACACACACAGTCTGGTCTACTGCATTTCCAGTTAAGTGTAACATGCCCAGCTTGTGAACTGATTATGTTTATTGCTGTGTGAACCTGAAGTCATGGCAGGGTTCATTTACTAATAAATCATTAGAATGTGGTCTTGCCCTGGTAAACTGCATGTGCTCACAGTCCAAAAGGCAGCATTTCAAAATAGTCCAACACTGCACCTGAATTAAATGTCCACATACCTCATGGTGTGCCACTGCTGTGTGTCTGGGCATACTGCTGAGCCTGGCTGGCTGTCCGTCCAACTCTGTCTGTGGACTGTATAGTCCATGGTGAGCCTGTGAATGATAAGGACAGAACATATAGTAATATATGGAACAAAACAGGAGTATGGATAACATATGCTGCTTATGGTTATGTCTGGTATACTTACCTGATACTGACTCACTACAACATGGACCTTGTGCTTAAGATCTGTCACTGTATGCTATTCATAATAGATATATCATTACTGTCTCCTGCTGATATTTCTAATATTTCTGTAGGGAATATGTTGATTTGTATGCCTCACTGTTAATCACAGCTGTTGAGAAATGGAGTACCAAAGATATTTACATGACATGTCCTGACTAAGACCAACCTCACCTCTCCAAAGGTAGTCCAAAGAGGTTAACCTCAGAGAACAGTCATGAGAGGAATAGACCCTTGGTTTTAGTTGTTTTGTTGGTGGACATTCCCAGTGTTACCAGTATTATTGCAATATCCCCTGCCTTTCTTAAGTGATCTGTATAGAATATCCACCTTAATTTACAGGTAGATGCCAAATCAAGTCAGGATGTAGGGTTGGCAGTGTGGCCACTTAATCTTGCCTGTCATGTATAATTATGCATGTATGTTTGTGTATCTAGCTATCCATCATTTTGATGAATCACCTTTTTGGTCTTATTGTCACAGTAGTGCATAATCTATGCCTGCAGTTTCAAAAGGTCTGCAGTATATCTTAGTTTACCTTCTTGGAATAGTTGTGCATTTTTGTAGTACTATGAAACCATCTAAAGACCTGTACTAAATATGTACAATCATAGGCTTCACAACAGGTGAATATGTGTATAAGGATTTGTTAAAATATTAACGGTTGTTGAATGAGGTTACCTGTGAATTTACATCTAGTTAAATATTTTCATTGTGAGGTATTTTCTGCTGCTGTGCAATTTGGTTATCGATGGTGGAAAACACATGCAATATCTCTTAGTGTGTGTGTGTGTGTGTGTGTGTGTGTGTGTGTGTGTGTGTGTGTGTGTGTGTGTGTGTGTGTGTGTGTGTGTGTGTGTGTGTGTGTGTGTGTGTGTGTGTGTGTGTGTGTGTGTGTGTGTGTGTGTGTGCGTGCGTGTGTGTGTGTGTGTGTTTTCTGGGGGCGGCAGGCTGTGTGTACATTTGTTCCTCTCTATGTATGCACAAAGATGTCTTTCCTAAGTCATAGGTGTGCAACTGCAGATTAGCCCTTCCTAATAAATCCCATGATACAGAACAGTAGTAATATGTGCAGTACAGAAGTGATCACAAAATTCAGTATCTCTTCATGTACATCCATGGTAGTGACATGCATGTCTTTAGGTATGACTCCGTGTCTGTCTGCAGCAGAGCATTTCTAGCTGTGCCATGATAAAAAACACAACATACAGACCCACATGTAAAATACCCATGTTTAGAAAAATGGTCATTCCTCCATTCCAGCATAACTTACAGCACGGGACATGCATTAGCAGAATATTAAACTGCAACAATATCTGTCATGAATGTTATATATGATGTGAGTTAATGTAGTGGGAGTCATTTATCATTTAAGCACTACATTACAAGATACCTATGGAATCTGTGCTACCAGTTATTCTATGTTTGCATAGAAATATTCTGTAGTGTTGCACATTTTTCTAAATATTGTGTTTCATAATATTTCAGTTTGTCACACAGTTTTAACTGCTCACTTTAATTCAATTTACTCTAGTTATTGAGCATGTTCATTATTTCCAAATAGTCCAACAGTGCATACAAATGAAATGTCCACATACATTTATTAGTACCTATTAAGAGCATCTGCCTTAAAATTTATTTATTTATTTAACATTTGTTTACCAGGATGGTCCAACTGGACAGCTGGTGTCCATTTTCAGTGGGGTCCTGGGGGAAAAAGCCCCAGAAAAAAATACAGAATATAAACAATATATATGGCAATAACACAGGTTACAAATATAAAAGGTTAATACAGTAATACAGAGGAATTACATACAAGAATAAGTGAACTACTTTTCTAATTGTCACTTGAATAAAGTTCAATATTCTTACACCAGGCTTGTAAAATTTCATCTGTGATAACTCAACATATGAAAGATTCTCTACCATTGCACATTTCTGTTCTAAACTGTGATTCAGGAGCAGGAATAATATTTTGTATATCGAATGTGTGATCATCTTTTTTATATGAAATTGCACAATGCCATTTTAAAAAGAAACACAAGCTCATGTCATGAGTGAACTAAAAATGTTTACAAAAATGTTACATAGTACCAAAGCTGTAAGATGATTTTCAATTTGGTGAAAGTTTCACTGTAACTTTAATAATCCTCTAAATTTTCACACTTGCATAGCAAAATGCTAGACATAGGACCTTACTTCATGAATAACTACTCCAGCCACCTTACACCCTACACCTTTCAAATTCAATTCAGTGCTTGTTACCCAGACCCAACCCTCATTCATTTCTTTGTTGTGTAAGTCATGCAACCTATCCCCATGTTCAGTGCTTACTATCCATTGCCACCCCATTCCACCTCCCTAAATAATGTTCAGTGCCTGCTATCCATTGTTTCCCCATCCCAGGTACCAAAACCATGTTCATTTCTTGCTATCCATTGTCACCCCATTCCACCTCCCTAAGTCATGTTCATTGCTTGTTGTTATCACCCCATCCCACCTCCCAAAATCATGTTCAGTGTCTGCTATTCATTGTCATCCATTCCACCTCCTACAATCATGTTCACTGCTTGCTATCAGTTGTCATAACATCCCGCCTCCCAAAATCATGTTCATTGATTGCTTGGGCCATGCTGGCCTGTGTTGTGGTCCCCATCCCACCTCCCAAAACTATGTTCAGTGTCTGCTGTTCATTGTCACCCCGCCCCACCTCCTAAAAGCATGTTTAGTGCTTGCTATCCATTGTCACCCAATCCCACCTCCCAGAATCATGTTCGGTGCTTGTTAATCATTGTCACCCCACCTCCTAAAAGCATGTTTAGTGCTTGTGATCCATTGTCACCCCATCCCACTTCCCAAAATCATGTTCAGTGGTTGTTATGCAGGGTCATCCCCTCTTCATCCAAACTCAAGTTTATTGCTTATTGTTGATGGTTGTTCCTCCTGAACTCCTAAATCGGTGGTCACTGCGCATCAATGTTGATGCCTCTGACAACTCAGGTACCTGATGATTGTTCATTGTTGCCCAAATCTTTGAAGTTTTCATGTTCCTCCTCTAAACATGTAGGTTTGAGTACTGTGGTTTCCTGTCACCTTGCAACTTTCTCTTCTTTGAGTGGTGCTCTAAACCCACTCTGCATATCATCCTTGACTTTGTCCATGTAGGTTTATTTATTTTTTATTTGTGTTTACTGCACTCACAAGGCATTCATCTGTAGCTTGATATTCATGTTTGCAACACTGCAACTTTTTATTTTTTTATAGTTTTTCATTTAATTATGTGCAAGTAATAAGCTGAATTCAATTTACTTATTATATCTCTTCACTCAGCTGTTAAAAGAAAAAAAAAGCTGAATGACTACATGTGGATTATCTAGTAATCTGGTATTGGTAGGATATTCTTAGTGTTATCATTTTAACTTTTACAACATGTGGGGTCTCTCAGCTGGAGCAGACATGCATCGGAGTTCAGACCTGATCACACTTCTTTTAACAATGTTGATGTACAACACTGGTAAACAGGTCATAGGTGACAGATCAAAGCTGCTGTATAGAGGGAATCTAGAAGTACAAGTAGATGCTGAACAGGAACTTCAGCAAATGCTAAGTGATTGCAATGCAAAACTGAAGGCACATGGGATGAAACTGAGCACAGGCAAAACAGTGGTCATGGTAGCACATGGTGGAAAGCAGACTACAAAACCGATATAGAAGGAAAGATAGTGGAACAGCCTATCAACTTAACGCATCTGAGAGGGGTGGTTGAGGAGAAAGAATGTCTGAATAAGGAGGTCAAAGCTAGAATGAGAGAGGCTGCAGCAAAGGGGCACAGAATGTCAAGGTTAATGTGTGACAGATAAATGCCAAAGAAGCTGAAAAGTAAAGTGTACAAAACAATGGTGCAACCGGTACTACTGTATGGCATAGAAACATGGGCAGTAAAGGCAAAGTAGCTGAGGAAATTTGAGATAATAGAAATGCAGTGCCTGAGACATGTTAAAAGATGCATATTGTGGGACAGATGAAAAATGAGGACATCAGAGGAAAGCTAAAGAAGCCTCAATTGCAGAAAAAGAAAAGAGAATAAGTGATGGGGGTTAAATCACATGTGGAGGAAAGCAGCTGGTGGGTAAGCAACGAAGATTTAGGAAAGACAGGAAGAAAGCAACAAAAAACACGGACATCCAACCAAGAAATAGATGGATTGTGAGAAGCCCTACTGTCTACCTTACTAATACCTGCTAACGCTAACCCTGTCCTTGCCATTAACCCTGCCACTGCAATGCAACTTTCATACAAGTTATGAGGTGGGGGTTTTGTGATCCTTAATATTTGCTTTCTTTTTGAAATGCTGTTTTTTGATATGCTGGCATCAATTATTTCCTTTTCGGTGCTGGTGCATTTCTTTAGCTTGACATATGCTTGTGTGTGCGTATGCATGCATGTGTCTGTGTGTGTTGATATATATGTATATATACATATGCATACATAGTTTATTATCACAAGGCTGAAGCCCACAATCCTGAAACCCATAATCCTGAGATCATAATATTGAAAGACCACAATGTTAAAAGACAGCAATGTGTAAAAATCTAGTATACTGAATATCCCTGCTAGTTTAAACCCAAGAACAAATTCTAACGTGTGCCTTGCAAAGGTGGGGGGGAATCCAGAAGTTTAAATTTTTTTTTAGCATTTTGGTCTTCGGCATCATCTGACTAGGATTATGCATTTCAGGATTGTGGGCTTCAACCTTGTGATAGCAAATATATATATATATATATATATATATATATATATATATATATATATATATATACATATATATATATATATATATATATATATATATATATATATATATATATATATATATATATATATATATATATATATATATATATATATATTTATGTCTATATCTATATTTTAAAATGTATATTATAGTATAAAATTTCACAATGCAAAAATAAGATCACAAAGACGCAATGTAAAACAGATTAGTAAAGTAGAATGTAAAAAACAGAAGCTGAAGTTATGGAATACCTGCAAAGTAAAGGATTTAGTGTAGAAAGTCTAACACAGGTTATATCACAGCACAACACTCACAATGGAACGAGTCTCCCAAGTAAGGAGAAATAGGAGGAGCAAGAGAAATCTGAAGAAGAAATATGGACATGGAAAAGAAAAAGTTATTTAATATGGTAAAATGTTTATGCAAAGGAGAAAGCAAAAGTAATCAATACAAAAAAAAGCATCACCAAAGATATTTCAAGAAAAATACAAGCAAAGGAATCAGGATATGGGAAATTTACAACACAAAAATAAAGAAAACAAAGAGGAAAAGTAGAAAAGAGAATTAGTAATGGAGAAGAAATAGAAATTGAGGTTATGGATTACCTGCAAAGTGAAGTATTTAGTGTAGAAAATCTAACTGTGATAACACCACAGCAGGATAGAGCAATGGATCTCCAAATTAAGAAGAAACCAGTGGAGCGGGAATCATCTGATCGGTTGCCCTATGAAGATATTGTGGAGTCTTCCAGTAGGAAACCAGAAAAAAAGTTCATTTGGAGTTGCACAACAAGAGAAGAAACAGGAAACTGTGACAACTCAACTAGGCCAGTGAGTTCCCACATGAAAGAGCAAAGGATGACACAGGATGAAACTGAAAAGAATGTGGCAGAGGAAGATGCTCTGGAACTTTCTGTAGAATACCCACAGGAAATGGAGAACTAATAATGTGCCCTTTGTTTTGAAGAAAATTATTTAAGAGAAGAGTTGCTTGATTTAATAGAGATGGACAGACATATTAAGATCAATGAAATAAATAGACTATAGAAAGTCAATAAAACCCACGTAATGTAACAGAAGTAAATGGGATAGATTACTTTGCAGCTAATTAATAACAGATATAAAGTCTTACCACAAAAACACAGGGAAGTAAGGGAAAGGAAGGGGAGAAACCAAACACCATCATGCAAGCCTCAAATAGAGAAAACTATAAAGCAATTAAGACAAGAAGTGTCACTGTTAGAATAGTACAGAAGAAGCAACAGATCAACAAAATACACAGAAAGATATATGTGATAAAAGCAATACACTGTATCAGAACAGATCAGGATCTATCATGCACTATCACAAATAATAAACTAAAATATCAGGACAGGCAGAAAAAATAGAAGATATGCAGATAAATACAAAGGAAAAGTACACAATAAGCAATTTATTAATGGTGCCAAATTTTTTTACAAAGAATTAGGAAACAAGGCAAAATAAATTGAAACATCACCAAAAAAGGACAAATAGATGCATTTTGGAAAAATATTTATGAAGATCCTGTGGAACAGAACAAATGAGGTAGGAGGGTTGTGAGGAAATGAGGTAAGTGCAAGGAGGGGCTTAACTGGTTTTGTGTGAGTGTAACTAGGTAAGGGGTCAGATTGTGGTGTGAATTGCTGTGACAAGTTGTATATCCAAGAAGACTTGTAGGCATTCAGAGAACAGTAAGGCCCTTGGGTATAGTATAGGTGGCATGATGGTACTGATAATTTTATTTTAACTCATCTTGTTAGTTTTTTTTTCCTCCTTTCACCCTCTCATTCATGGCTGTGATCCCCTTTGGGTATCGGAGGCTGTTGGTGGAGTGCTTTAGTTTTAATTGTGGGATTTGCAACGTTGCCTCATGGCTGGGCCATGCTGGGCTGTGTCGTGGTCATGTTTCATATGTTGGCCAGGTTGGCCAGAGTTTTTAAGTTTTAAGGAAAAAAGAAAGGGAGGAAAGCATAGAGAATATAGATGTGGTGAGATGGAGGTAGTCTGGGAGTTGGTTGGGTAGCTGTTGTGGCATGGCGTGTTGTCATCGTGTCCTGAGGTTACAGCCTTGGAAGTGTGTGTATTCCATTCCTACTTAAATAACAGACATCAAGCAGTGCTATGGAAAAACACTCTCTCTACTCAACTACCAGTTAACATTGGAGTTCCTCAAGGCTCCATACTGGGCCCTCTTCTGTTCTCCATATTCATTAATGATCTACACCAAGTAATTCCACAAGCCACATGCATCCAATACGCAGATGACTCTACACTAATATGCACTGCATCATCTGTATCTCATCTTCACTCCCTATCTCAAGACACATTTAACTCTGTAGAACTATGGTTTACAAAACGCTGCCTCTTACTAAACCCCAAACTTCTCCTTTTCACACCTACCAGTAAATCTCCACCTATAGACTTCTCTATCATCACACTAATAACCCAAGATCAAACTACCAAACTGCTAGGTATCACCATAGATAATAACCTAAACTTTGAGGCCCATATCAACAACATTCTGAAAACTACAAATAAAAAATAGGCTCTCTTTAGGATCAAATCTTTCCTTACTCCTGCAACTAGAATTACCATTGCCCACACTCACCTTATGTCCACCCTTCTTTATGCTTCACCCATATTTACCAATCTGTCAAAAAATAACCTTAAAAAACTTGAAAACTCATTTAATAACATAGCCAGATTTGCCACAGGCAGCCCTTACAGAACTCATCACTGTATTAATCTTAAGCTCCTTGGATGGCTTGAACTTCAGCAGCATCTGAAATATAATCAACTTACCATCATCCACAAAATTCTGTATCAACCTGAAAGAACACCCATCCTAACAAATCTTATTCACCCCTATGTAAACCTTAAATCCCTAAGATCATCACAAAAATCTCTTATACACATCAACAAATCAAACAATAGAGCAGGAGACTCTCTATTTTCTGTTTCCATTGGTAAAACATGGAATCAACTTCCATCTGAACTGACCATCAATTACTCTATTTAAAAATAGGCTTAAACTCCACCTAAAACACACTGGATGTGCCCTGTTCTAAACCAGACTGACCAACCTATCTACTGTTGACTTACTCATCTAAAATTTCTTATCTCTGAACCTACTCTTTCGAACTTATCTTATCCATATTTCTTTATTTCTATTTTTTTTCTAGATACTACCATGCTTCCTCTCCTCACACTCCATACTACTACTACATCTTTTAAACTGACTCATATCATTACTACACACTTTACCTAACAACCCCTCCATATATTTTCATTATCTTCCTCTTTTATCTATATCAACACTTTTACTAACTTCTTTCCTGTAACTAATACTTTTTTTTAGCAACACATAAATGTACCGTCTTATTAACTATTTTAAGCCTATTAAAATTATTCATTACTTATTATTTACTCATAAGTGACAGACTCCGTTAGTAAATGTATAAAATGTATAAATATGTTTTTTTCTATTATGTTGTTTATGTTAACATTGTTGAAACTGTGTGGAGCTTTTCTCCCCGGGCCTCTACTGAAAATGGACATATATCCAGCTAGACTAGCCCGGTCAACAAATGTAAAATAAATAAAATAAATAAATTCGCTCCTGTTGGTAGTGTAGGCAGGTACACATACTCTATATAGTCTTGCGTCATTGTGAAGTTGGGGAATGAAATTGCTGCAGGTTTTATTGTTTTTATGTTGTGCAGGCTCTACATTCTGCAATGCAAGTGAGATGGATTATGGAAGGGTTCTTTACTCATATGCAGCGACTGGCTTGGTGCTTGGGCTGTGATTAATGTTTGTACAGCATGAGGTTGCTGCTGTAGAGGTACTGCTGGTGGGATACTATGGTGTTTGCAGGTGTTTAGATGGCTGCAAGTAATGTCTGGTATTTGAGCATAAGTGTAGCCTGAGGAATGGTTGCGGGAGAGGTCTCGTTGCATGCTCGCATGTCAGCAACTAAAATACGTAAGTAGAATGGGGTTGAAACTTCAGAGGAGTGGAAAATTTAACTGTGAATTTAAAGTGACATTGTAATTATACTACTTCCTACTTGTTGGAATACTCTGATGTTCACGTCAGTCGCCCTACTTGACAGGGGTCCAGGGAAGTAAATAGTGTGGGAAGAAATAGCCAGGGAATTGTTATGGCTAGGCTTGTATAGGCCCTAGGGCTTATAGCCTAGTACCAACCTATGAACCTATGTTCTTTCCTTGAAAGCATTTCCTGTAGTATTAGTAGGTAGGGACTGTGTCTTCTAGTTCTGTAATAATTCATACCCAGTGCTTATTATTTGGTAAGTAAGTGATGGTTCATCCGTTGTTTTAAAATAATACCCTCACTAAGTTAAAGTAATGCTATTGTTAATTAATGCTGCATTTGTGTTTTGTTTATGGGTGCTTAATGGACACTGTACTTTGCATATAGAATTAAATGCATTAGTGGATTTAGCTGACATGGCTATGCATTTTGTTGAACTTAGGACTGGATATTACAGTACTTAACTTTAAACTATTGTTAAAAGTCAAACTCTAAGTTTGCATTTTTCCATATATACACAGTGCTGTCAGTCAATTAATTAAGAAAATGGGGTCTGATCTAAATATAAAGTAAACAGAAGGCAAAGGCCTGACATCATCAAGAGTCACAAGTTGAGGGAGCACATTTTATTAACCAGTATTTCCAGAAGTTTATCTTGTCTGCATCTGTGTGCCTTCCACTTAATTAATATTATTGTTAAAATTTTATGACCATACCCCTCAAGTGTACCTCATTAAGAGGAACATACCTCATTTCCGTTCTTAAAAAGTTCATGGTCCCCGAAGTTCCACTTTGAAAGGATCTGTTACACATTCACATTAGTATGTTCCACATTTTGCCCATTTGATCCACATTATGAGGCCTAGTGCTCCTCATTTTGGAGATGGAAGGTTGAGAGCTCAATTTATGAGGATCAGAGAAAAATTCTGAGGTACCTTTAATAGCTTAGTCAAGTGTAAAATTTTCTAATGTGTTAAGTTTTCTTACTGGTAAAAAATATTCTTGTTAGTTAATGTAACAAAATGGCAAATGTCATTGTCCTTGCTAGTTGATCTGACATTCTGTAAATTCTTCCCTTGTTTTGGATTTTCATGACTGTTGAGCTCTAATAAGGGTGGAGGGGCAAATAAAAAAAATTGTTTACATATATTTTCTTAAATTGTGGTTGTGAGCATATAGGGTCCAAAGAAGTGTGGTGTGTGTGTGAAACCAGTGTTCTTATCAAGACACACTTTTAAAGCTGAAAAAATATTCCAGTGTTCTATTTTTTATGACTGTGGAGTTGTGGCAATGTAATGTCAGGTGGATTAATAAATAATTTGTTTGTGTCTTTCGGCTTTTCTCGGTTAGGGGTCACCACAGCGGAACTCCGGTCCGCTAATGATTGCCAGTAGATTTTTACGTGCTGGCTTGCCATGCCTAACGCACAACCTTCAATGAAGGAAGGCCCATTCACGCATGTCGCCACACAGAAGATGCTTTAACTGAGAATCGAATGGGCAACGTCTAACGGTGAGGTGACAACGCTACCGCAGCACCACCACCGCAGTTGGATTAATAAATTATATATGAAAAAAATCTCTCTTCAGGCAAGTTCTTAACTGGTTCTTTCTGTCACAGATGATGGGCATTGGCAGAATCCTATGGGTCCAGTCAGAAGAGGAGAGGGCAGGCAGCAAATACCAGATTGAGACCCTGAGAGAAACAGGCAAGGACATTGAAAGATGATGCTGCAGTGTAAGTTCCAGCCACCGCAGCTGTGCAAGATGTGGCCACAGGTAATGATACATTGTTGGGAGATTACCTAGACATGTCAAACTTGAGGTGGTTGGGTCCAGTGTAGGGGTAAATGGAGATAGGGAGTTGCATTAGCAGCCTGAGGAAATGTTGAATGTGGTAGAGGATTTGAGAAGGTTTAGTTAAGGTAGGTCAGCCCAAGGGGATACATTCAGTGGGCTAAGTAGGCTAGGGTTGTCCATAGGGAGTTAAGGTCATCACTAGGGGGGGTAATGTCACAATACCAAATGGTGTGGTTCAGACTTTGGAACTCAACCGGGAGATTGGTTAACTATGCAGACCTTAGGTTCAGTAGAGGGTGGAGCCTTTCTGGACCCTCACGTATTGGTATCATTAAAAGAAAAGATTTTGAAGAGGGACTACATCAATATTTTTCAAATCTAGGTGCTTAGGATTTCCCTCTCTCTTCCCCCCTTGGCTGACCTGGTGTGACTCAGATTCATCTCTACAGTTCCCTACAAAACGGTGTCTACAGGACTGCAATCAGTTTCTCTCAGCATTTAAGCAGATTGAACTCTACAGTTCCCTACAAAACGGTGTCTACAAGACTGCAATCAGTTTCTCTCAGCATTTAAACAGATTGAACTCTACAGTTCCCTACAAAACGGTGTCTACAGGACTGCAATCAGTTTCTCTCAGCATTTAAGCAGATTGAACTCTGCAGTTCCCTACAAAACGGTGTCTACAGGACTGCAATCAGTTTCTCTCAGAATTTAAGCAGAGTAGGTTGCACATAAAAAGCAGGTCACCATATTGGTCAGCCATAGGGCTCTTTTTTTCTACTTGAGTGTTTGCCTCCTTCCCCTGTAACTTATGTAAACTGACTCTTACATTAAGAGCTATAATACTTACCTTATAGCTTTAGGACACCTTGCGAAACCTTGTAAACTGCAACAGCCTGACATTTGAACAAGTAACCTTTGTAAAAATTCCCAAAATTGTATACTGTTGGTCTGTCTTTCCTGCTAAACATAAGTGAAATTACAGTGCTGAGTGCAAGTAACATTCAAATTAATGTATTGAGTGCAAATAACACAGCGCTCAGTGCAGACTGTAGGCCCTTACATTCAACTTACCTCTGATATGGTGTCTTGAGTCAATCAGGGTATTCCCTGTAACCACTCCTACTGCTTTCTCTTTTCCCCCACCCCCCTCATTCCTCAAACAGGATAAACTGCTACAATTCAGTACAGGCATCATTTTCAAATCTAGGTGCTTAGGATTTCCCTCTCTCTTCCCCACTTGGCTGACCTGGTGTGACTCGGAGTAAGTTTCTTCATTGTATGGAGTTTTTTGTGTAACAGAATGGCCTGCTGCTAAATTTTGATTCTGCACAGACTGCTCTGTTTTTTTCAGAGGATCTATAAGTAGCTAGTGACTTTACTGAATTTCTGTGGTAATATTTCTGTGTAAACTGAACCTGTACCTAGAGAAAGTGTGTAATCAGAGCTCCTACTTGCTGCATGTGTTTTTAATGTTTAAATTGCACACACACATTGAAGAAGTGCTTTTCTGACTTGAATAACTTGGGCTAGCTATACCTGAAGTGCATTTACTGGCAATTTTCCAGTTGTACAATTGTGAACAATTGATTTAGTTTTTCTGGGTTATCTTTAAAATCTGGCAAGTGTTTATTTACTGCATTGCTCTCTTGCTTAGGTTTCTTAGCTATAAATCTTAGTTCATTCTGAAGTATGCTACTTTACCCCCCCACCAAACCTTTCTGAATGTATTATTATAAAATAACTGCCTGTTGTTGCCTTCATGCTTACCCTAGAATCTCTGCTTTTCTCTTTTCCTAGTTGAACTCTACAGTTCCCTACAAAATGATGTCTACAGGACTGCAATCAGTTTCTTTCAGCATTTAAGCAGAGTAGGTTGCACACAAAAAGCATTTGTTAAGCATTCCCTTACAGTACTGTGTAATTAAGCAGGTCACTATATTGGTCAGCCATAGGGCTCTTTTTTTCTACTTGAGTGTTTGCCTCCTTCCCCTGTAACTTAAGTAAACTGACTCTTACATTAAGAGCTATAATACTTACCTTATACCTTTAGGACACCTTAGGAAACCTTGTAAACTGCAATAGCCCTGCTACACTCGGGCTCTCTTCACTCCCCTCCCTGCCCCCATTTCCCTCCCACCCCAGTACCTCTAAATTTATAGTGCTATAGCCACTCCCCCACTTTCTAGATCCTATCTGATTTCATCTGGGATAATTCCACCCACCCCTATTCTTCTACCTACATTTTAATAGCACCTATTAGCTTTCATCTGGCATTCTCCCATCCCCCTTCCAGTACCTTTACCTCACCACTCTATCTTCTGGTATTGCATCACCAGGTAAAACAGTTCCTTAACTCACTAGCTGAATCATAGATAATGATATACTCCTCTTTACTGCCCCTCTTGTTCGCACCATACCTCCTTACCTTGTATGAAAACCAATTTCTCACAGGATTTCAGGTCCCATAAGGCCATACTATCACCCCAGCTGTAAATCCTTCCACCTTCAACCATACTTACAGTACCAGATCCTATCCAACATCTTGTTCAGTCTATCAACATCTCAACCCTGGCCCACCCACTTCAGATACACATACCCCCTCTACTTGCAATCTAAGCTACAAACCTACAATTAATAGGCCAACCAACTCTCTCCTAGCCTGTCATCTCAATATTAGAAGCACTAATAACAAGGTACATGAATTGCATGCACTTCTGGATGTCCACTCCCCTGAGATTCTCTGTTTATCTGAAACCTGGTTAAAACCTAACACTAAAGACAATGAAGTGTTACCACCTGGGTACAGTATACACAGGCTGGATCGTGCTTTGAGGAAGGGGGGGTGGTGTAGCTGTACTCTATAAATCTGAGTTGAATGTCAACATAGATGTAATACAACCACCTCAGATTAATAACTCAGAGATTGTTGCTACCAAATTGCAACTTAATAAAAATAAATGCATTAATATCATCTGTATGTACATTCCCCCAGGTAACAATATATCTACACTTGAAGATATCCTGCACTGGCTATCATGTCACTACCCCCAAGAAACCCTGCTACTTGGAGACTCTAACATAGACTGGGGCACCTGTTCCTCAGAATCCCCAACCACCCATATTAACCTGCATGCATTTATGCAAATTATATCCATCCCTACCAGAATAGGTAAACCCAACCAAAAAGAAAGCATACTTGACTGGGTACTCATACATAGTCACCCCCAACTGTAACCTCTGGTACCCTCCTTGATGGCCTAAGCGATCACCTTCTCACATATGTAATTAAGCACAAAAAAACATTAATTCCCAACAACCCTTACTCAAAAAGGTTAGAAACAATAAAAACTTTGACCCTGCCAAATTCCAACAAGAACTAAACTCATGTAATTGGTCTATTCTAAAACACCTCCCCCTAGAGGTTTAACAACAAATTCCTTGAGATCCTTGATTTGCATGCACCTGTTAGTTTAAAGAGAACCAAGGCAAAAACTGTGCCATGGCTTTTCTAAAGAGTCTAAACTAAAAATTACCTTTAGAAGCAAAGCATGGCGCTCTTCTAAAGACCCTCAAGATCACATTAAATGCGGGCAATCCAGGAACGAAACCAAAAAATCAATTTTACAAGACAAAAAACAATACCACTGTAATTTACAGCCAGTAAATCAAAATAACCCTCAGAAGTTTTGGGCAGGTTTAAATAATCTACTACATCCTGGACAAACTTCAACCCCAATCCCTGCTGCTACTATTGATAAAACCCCTGAAGATGTTTTTGACAGTTCTAACCGATTCTTTACTGAGACAATTCAAGCTCTAGCTAGCCAACTACCTCCTAGCTCCCCTGGTCCTGAAAGTAGCACCCCTAGAAACCTACTCACATTCAGCTTCCAACCAGTCGCCACTTCACTTATCCGTACCTTGATCAAAAAATTTAAACCCACTACACTTTCTGCTGATCAACTCCCTGCAGAGTACCTACAAAAATCAGCTGATGCTATTTCTTATCCCATCTTAATACTAATCAATCGAACCATAGTAGAAGCTAAAATTCCCACCATCTGGAAAATATCCTATGTAATCCCACTTCATAAAGGAGGCAGGTCTACTGAATTCTCCAATTATAGGCCAATAGCTATACTCTCTCCACTTGCAAAGATTATGGAAAAATGTATTCATAGACAACTCATGCACCACCTAATCCAGAATCACCTTATGGCAGACACTCAGCATGGCTTCTGTCCTCATCACAGCACTACCTCAGCCCTCCTAGACTTTACCAACACCATAAACCATAATCACAACAATAATTATATATCCTCAGCCCTCTTCTTGGATCTTTTCAAGGCATTCAATATTGTTGATCACCAACTTTTAATCCATACCCTGCAAAGATTCTGTCTAGATACCAGAGCCCTTCAATGGTTTCAATCCTACCTGAATGGTCGATAGCAGGCTGTCCTCTAGCAGAACAAACTCTCTAACCTTCTACCTAACACCCTTGGAGTACCACAAGGCTATTGCTTTTACCTTTACCATGAATTCAAATGATGGCCCAATAATCTCCCCTGACCACTCTACAAAACTATTAGGTGTCATCATAGACAATACTCTAAAATTCAATCTACATGTTAACCAAACTATCAAAACCATCAATAAAAAACTAGGGTCACTTTATAGAATAAAAGCCTTCCTAACCCCTCCAGCTAAAATAGCCATAGCTCGCTCTCACCTTCTTTCAACCCTTCTGTATGCATCCCCTCTACTCTCGAATTTAAACAAGATGGTCCTTAACAAACTCTCAGTTTGCTACAACCACATTGCCAGGTTTACCACTGGGCTGCCTTTTAGGACACATCATTGCATCAATCTAAATCAGCTTAGGTGGCTTGAACTACCCAGCCTAATCCAGTATAACCAACTGATTATGGCCTATAAAATCCTCTATAATCCGGACAATACTCCTGCACTTAAAAATATTATCACCCCCTATAACAATCCTAGACCGCTTTGATCCTCTAACAAACTACTAATTCAGACTAGCAAAATTGACTCTCTCTTTGCAAACTCCATAAGTAGATCCTGGAACTCTCTTCCAGCTGATATTACCTTACTTTCCACCTTAGGTCAATTTAAAACTAGACTCAAACAACATTTGTCACTTAACTGGCTATGTCAATGTATCAAGCCTGGCTAACTCTCTCTAAATGTGTAAAAATCTGTTAACCAGTTTACTGTGTAATTTAATTTAATCCTGACTTGCGCTCAGGATTAACTCTAACCTGTGGAACTTGTTTAACTTGCTTACTTATGTAATCTCTGTAAATAGTCTGTTTGTAATATGTAATGCTGGTATTATGTAATGCTGTATCTGCTTATCCTTGGAGCTTTTCTCCCCGGGCCTCCGCTGAAAATGGACATGCATCCAGTCGGATTATTCCGGTCAACAAATGTAAAATAAAATAAAAATAAATAAAATATCTTTGAGTTAATTGATGTCGAATGGATTTAATGCCTGATGCAAGTGGACACAGCAAATAGCAAACAGCTTCTAGTGGCTTTAGCAGCCTTGAGGCAGATGATGGTAGGTAATACACGAGTGAAAATATAGTAAAATTATGTGTTAGGTTTTGTCTACTACATGGCGATTTGGTTGGATAGGGATGCCTCCTTGGAATTACTACTTCTGGTGTATTTTCTCACATTCCATGAGGCACAACATCTATGGGTGGGGAACACTGGGTTGTGGTATAGTCAGTGGTTTCTTAAGTGAAAAGCAGTGGATCAGTTATCGTGTTGGGAAGTTGGGAAGTTAGGCACCCTGACACATGGCTAGCCACCATGACAGATAGCTTTGGGACTGCTAGCGCAGATACGGCAAGCTAGGAGGTGTAGGGGCTGGTGTGTGCTGGGCATTTCCTGGGTGGGATGCAGGTCTTGCACACTTGTTCAAAGGGTGCAGGAGTACATTCAGTGGTGCAGTGTGGTCATCGGGATGGTAACTTGGACAATTGGGGTTCAATTCCAGGCAAAGAGAGTGGGTTACTTCCTCTGATCATGGGATTTCACAGCTTTTGAGGAAGAGGGGATTTCACGGAAGAAGAAATGAGTGTCTTTTTGGGGGCAGAGGGGAAGACCAGGTGAGGCATTCCCTCATTAAAAGTGTGGGTATCACACCACATGATCCAGCAAGTTTTTTCTAGCAATTTCTGGATTTGGCTGAGGAATTAAAGGATTTTTCAGTAGGATTTTCTATTAAATTGAGGGCTAGAATGGATGGCCTAGTCTGTTAGAATTTGTTTTCCATACAGGGGTGTGGGGGAGAGAGGAGATATTAAATTATTTAGTGGAGAGAGCAGAGTGCAGTAGGCTATTAGGCCCATTGATCACCCTTCTTTTGGCAAGTTTAATGTCTCACCATTAGGTTGGCTCTTAAGAAGTTACCCAGTGAATTTAAAGAGTGGATTAGGATTCTAATGGAGCTCTTAATGTTAATGAATTTTGCATGCTGAGCAATTTACCTGTGTCATACATTGTAGGTCCATGGATTTCTTGTTGAAAGGGGGGAGAGATAAACATAATTGGGTAAGGAATCAAAAATCCAAAAAGAAATGATGGCAGAATAGCACAAAAAGAAGTTTAATCCACAAAGTAAAATCCACAGGATAAAATCCAATAAAACACATGAAAACAAGCTGTAATTAAGCTGTTATATAACCACAAGTGAGGCTTTCATCTCCAAAGGGAGATTTCTTCATACTAATGGTTACAACAAACTGCTTCATTTAAATTCTCTTAGCAATTACTAAGCTGCTTCAATTAATCAATCCAATTAAAAGTTATCAGTTTAAAATGTGTTTGAACTACAATATTATTAAACTATTATGTATACCTAAAAACTAACCTAATGTTTAAAACCCTTCCTTTTTAAATACATAATGAATTCCTCTCTATTATTTAACCCTGGCGGAAAACACGCATTTAATCTCACTTGCCAGCAGTATTCAAGCCATCCCAATTCTTCTTCAATATTTATCTTTGTAACATTGGGATGGATAAAATCTATAACTAAACATTTGAAATTAGTCTTACATTTACTTTCTATATAATGTTTTGCCAAAGCATTTTTGACATCTCCTTTGCCTATGGCATATTGATGTTCATAAATTCTTTTATACAATTCCGTCCCTGTTCTACCTACATAAAATGAGTTACAATCTACACATTATTAAATAGACAACATTTTTAGACTTACAAGTAAATCTGCCTGGAACATATATCTTAGTTTTGCCCACAAAAATATCATGCCTATCTGTATATAAATAACTACAATAATTACAATTAAAATATTTATACATTCCTTTTCTTTCTTATACTACTCTAATTTTATTTAATTTTCCTTGAAAAAAACCTTTAAAATTTTTTGCTCTTTTTTGCACAAATTTAGGTTTGTCGCCTAACTTCTGTAATAAATTAATATTGGTTTTAAAAATTCCCCAATTTTTTCTTACTATATTTTTGATAACATAAGAATCAGTGCTATTTTGTACTGCCAAAGCAGTAGTAAAATCTGCTGAAGATGTTCTATTCAACTTTTTTTCATTTTTATTTCTATTTATAATTTCTTCTGTCATAACTTCCTTAATCATTTCTTGGGGATAACCTCTACTTAACATCCTTTCACAGAAGTTATCAGCTTCTAAATGAAAAATTTCATTATCATCTGTTAAATTGTTTATTCTCTTTATTTGTCCTTTGGCAATATTCTGTTTAGTTTTTTTTTGGATGTAAACTTGAATAATGTAAATACATATTATTTTGAAATTCTTTTTTATATATTTTTGACACTAGTTTTCCATCTTTTTTATATATAGTGAGATCTAAAAAATTAATATTTTCAGTATTGATATTATATGAAAACTTAATGTAAGAACAGACATTGTCAATATATTTCAAAAACAAATTTAATTGGGTAAGGACTGGTAAGCTCACTCATGCTCATTTAGCATTGTGGGTGTGTATTTTTTTTTTTTTATTGAGCCATGTAATGGAGTTTCTTTTTGGCAGTCAGAGTCAGTTGGTCAAGGGGATTTGAAAATTTTTACAGTCAAACACAGCAAATTCAGGTTTGCTGTTGTTAGTATTATGGAAATTGGTTTTTCAGAGTTTGGTGATTATTTTTCTTTTATAGGTTTGCATTTGTCAGGTGTTAGAAATGGGATTGCTGACAGTTTGACGCTGTGTGGCAGACTGGACTGAAGTAACCACATGGTTGTGTAGCAGTCTTGGGCAATGTATTCAAGGCAGGCATATGGTAGGGCATTGCATGACTTTGATAAATTTATTTTGCAGCTGCTTGTACAAGTGGGGTTGGTCAGAAGAATTGTTACTGCAATGCTTGGCTTTGGCATGAGAGTGAGGTGAGGCTATTTGGTCAGTTAAGGTGGACCTGTCAGTGATCAGTATTTTTGTATGGGTGGCAGGGTTGCAGGATTTTACATAATCCTGGATTGTTGCTTGTATGTTGAAGAGATGGGGTAGAGTTGCTGGTGTGAGGATGGACAGGCAAAGGCCAATGACAAGAAAAGTTTTAAAGGTTTAGTTTACAGTTTAGCTTTGATGAAGCTTAACTCACTGGATTATAATTTGTGGATCATGATGCCCTTGGGGATGTATCCTGTAGCGTTTAGGGTCTCAGAGTTGTTACAGTCACTGGTTTGGTAGGATGCGACAGTATTTTCAGCATCCGTGTAGATCTTTTTGTGTAGATTTAAGATAGATCAGAAGGGGTGAGGCTCACAGATAGTTTGGTAAGGGACAGTAATGACTGTTTGTGTCTGGTTGGCTGGGCTAAGACATTACTGTGAACTCATGCTGAGAATCTGCAGGATTTGAATTTTTGGTCAAGAGGGGCTAAGGCGATAATGGATAATCAGTTTGTTGATGTGATGTGGAGGCTTTTCAATGTATTTTTTTTTGGGAGAGAGTTTTTCTACTCATTCCTTTTGCAGGGGTAGAACTTTTCATTTAGCAAGAGAAGGTAAGTCAGTTGAGGCTATTAAGAGGGTGAATAACTGGTCTTTAAATACAATTTTTTCTTAATTATGTTAAGGTGGTTGTTTTCTCTTTCTTCCTTCAGGAAATAGATTGTCATTTTGGTTCATTCCTATATTCACTGGGTGGCAAAGCAGGCTGTAGTTAGGCTGGCTGGCAGGGAGTTGGCTTTCCCATGCTTTGGGTGAAAGTCACATGCTATGATATAAAATGTCTCAGATGGCATCAGCTTTTGGATGAGTTTGTGGACATATGGGCACAGATTGGACTTCTGTGAATTTTGGAGGTACATTTGGCAGGTAATGCTTTGGGAATAACTCCAAAGCATCAGTTGGTATATAGGATATTGGTGGATTTAGTTGTTTTAAAAGGGTATATCCATGCATGTGTATTGTGTGATCTGAAATAGTACCTAGTTTAAATTGGAAAAACACTGCCAGTTTCAGGCCATAGAGCAGATTCATCACTTTGTTAATTTTAGACTGGTTAGGCCACTAGTAAATTTGGGTATTCATACCATAGGGCATAGGGTTTTGCAATGAAAGGGATCCAGTTTGGTTTTAATGGGGATGGTGTGCACCTGAGTGAGTTTGGGTTGGACTTATTTACTGTTCACTTGGTCCTGTCTTTAGAAGGTTTGGTGAAATTGTTGCAGTAACTGAGGAGGAACAGCCTGTTTCAAGCTAGTGGGTGGAGGAGTGGGGGAGGCTTGTCCCTCTTCTGTTCCCCCTCTGGTGTTAGATGTTTAATTCGATGAATTTGGGAATGAAAGTGAGAGATGGGATGCTGTTTGATGAGTAAACATAAGCAAACGAAGGTGAGAACGCTGCTTATTTCTATAGGGTAAGCGTGGTTATGCTGCCGTAGTTAATAGTCATATGAATGTTCATGCTGTGATCAATAAAGTAAACTGTTGTTCAACAAAGATATGTTCATGGAAGTTTAATAAAGGTGATCAAATGCCATTTGGTGTGGTGTGTTTATTGAAGGGGACCAGGACAAATGAGGTTTTTGAACAAACCAATTTGTCTAGGTAGGAATAGTTATAGGAGTTACGATAGTAGGAGAAGAAAGATAGTGTGGTGGGGATGGAATGGTTAAATTAGGAAAGTAGGAGGGCTGGGAGGAAATGAGGTAAGGGCAAGGAGGGGCTTAACTGGTTTTGTGTGAATGTAACTGGGTAATGGATCAGATTTTGATGTTAACTTGCTACCCGCCCTCCCTCCCTTTTTTAGGAACACTAAGGATTGTGTGGTTATTTTTATAGGTTTGGTCTTTAGGCAGAGAAGAGGGGTATGCTTGTCCCTCTTCTGTTCCCTCTCTGGTGTTGGATGTTTAATTCAATGAATTGAGGAATGAAGGTGAATAATGGGATGCTGCTTGATAAGTGAAAGTAAGCGAGTGAAGGTGAGGATGTTGCTTATTTGGGTAGGGTGAGCATAGTTACACTGCCCTAGTTAATGGTTATATGGATGTTCATTCTGTGAACAATAAATTAAAATGTTGAATAAAGTTATGTTTATGGAAGTTTAAAGGTCATCAAATATCATTTGGCATGGTGTGTTTATTGAAGGGGATGCTGAATGGATAGAAGAAGTAAAAGAAAGAATAAAAAGTTCAAATGTACAGGATATGAAATGGGATGAAGTAATGGCCAGATAGATTGAAACCAAGTTAAGAAAGCTCCTAAATGGAAAACCCCAGGACCAGATGCAATACCTAACTTCTGGCTAAAAGTATTAACATCTTTACATGAAGATTTAGCCATGAGTAAGAACTATTTATATGTGCACCCCAAACATATACAAACCTGGTTAACAAGAGGAAAAAAAATACTTTTACTTAAGAGTGAACTTGTAAGCTATCCTAAAAACTATAGACCAATAACTTCCCTTCAGACAACATAAACTATACACTGGAATTAATGCAGACAAAGTTTATAGTCATTTAGAAGAAAACTCAATTCAATCATGGCAATAGAACAAAAGGGTAACTAAAGAAAGTCATATGGAATAAAGGGTCATTGGTTGTTAAATAAAGTCATAACTGGGAACTGCAAAAAGGGGAAGAATCTTAAGTATGGCAAGGATATAGTACAAAAAGCATTTGACAGTATCCTGCATTCATGGATAAAAGAGTGCTTAAAATGTATAAGATACACCCTACACTGATTGTTTACATTACAGCAACCATGAAACACTGCCAAACCATTTTGCAGTTAAACCATGACAAAAGGGCAAATTATTATTCCAGGGATAAAAATTCAAAGGTGGATATTCCAGGATAACTCGCTGTCACTGTTGCTCTTTTGCCTTGCTCTTAACCCATTAAGCTGTCTACTTAACAGATTAGGTCATGGCTACAATTTGGCTCCCAGAAAACAACAAAGTGTAAAGACTTATCTTCTTTTTGTGGATGATTTAAAACTGTACAGTTCATCAGATGAGGAACTGACAGCACTACTGCAAGTGGTCAATTTGTTTTCAGATGATATACGAATGTCATTCAGTCTTGATAAATGTGCAAAAGCAACCGTTAAAGCAGGAGAGCTGCAGCACCAAGAAAACATCAGTCTGGGACAGGAATGTGATATAGAAGAACTTGAGCAAGAGGGGGTGTATAAATATGTGGAAAATGATGAAGGATCAACACTAAAGCATGAACAAATCCAAATAAAACTTAACAAGGTATATTTTAGAAGACTAAAATTAATACTGAAAACAGCTGACATCAAGGAAAAAAATCCAAGGTATAAACCAATTTGCTCTTCCTGTCCTAACTTACAGATTTGGAGTGAATGACTGACCCCAAAAGGTCTTGGATCAGTTGGACAGGAAAGCAAGAAGGATGGTTCATGTTTATCGAACAATTTATAAAAATAAGTGTATACCACGACTATGTATTCCCCATTCTGAAGGAGGTATGGACCTCCTCAAAATTGAATACATGTATAGATCTGCAATCATAGGACTGCATATATATCTGCTGACCTCATAAGACCCAAACATAGTTACAATTTTTAAAACTAGAGGAGAATAAGTATAAGATGACCTCCCTGCTTAGTTTAGCAGAGGCATACTGGTTTCAAGCGAGAAAGGAAATCAAACCAGAAGTAGATAAAAATCAGGTAGCAACTGAATTTGTGAAAAATAAAAAAGAAAAAAATATAAGGTGAAAGATCAGACAAGTAGGCTAGAAATGTAGAAAATGCAGAAATATAGTTGTAAGTACAGAAAACTCCTGAAACAACCTCATGTTGATCAGGATCAAACACAGGAATGGTTAAGGAGAGGTGAATTAAACCAAAAGATGAAAGGTTAATATTGGTGACCCTAGATAGTGGACTGCATACGTGTTGGTTTACAAACTGTACTGAACATGAGGGAGAAACAGACAAATGCAGGTTTTGCAAAATAGAAAAGGAAACAGTCACACATCTTGTTGCTGGTTGTGATATACTAATGGTAGAAGGACATTATACTGAAAGGCATAATAATGTGGCAAGATTGTTGCACTGGGGATTGTGCAAACATTATAATATTGAAGTAGCTGAAAACATTGGAAACATGAGCCACAAAGCATTATAGAAAATGATAAAGTTCATATCACATGGAATCACCCATTACCAGCAGTTCAAAAGATACATGCTAGAAAACCAGATGTAGTAGTCCGTGAAAAGAAGACAAAAGTAGGATTGATCATTGAAATTGCTGCACCCAGTGACTATAGTGTCTTATGTAGAGAAAGGCAAAAGTCATAAAACACCAGGGTTTTTAGGCAGAAACAAAGGCAATGTGGAATAAGGATACCTAGACAGTTCCAGTAGTAGTAGGAGCAATGGATCTTGTAAAAAAGAATTTACAATTGGATTTAGATATGTTACAGATACATGTAAGTCTATATGAATTGCAGAATGAGTCAATACTGGACACATTGCAGGTGCTACAAAGAGCACTTCTTGATAACATCAAATATTGAAACAATACTAATTTCAAGAACTTTAATCATACTTAGGAATGGGGTCCAATCCTGTCATGGTATTAGAAACACAAAAGGCGTGGATATATTAAAAAGAAAAAAAATAGGTAGATATATAAAATGCTTGTGCATTTCAATGAATTGACATATACTTGGGTGTGTTTTCATGTGTGTTTATATAACTGTACATATAAGTCAAATGCTTTTATGTGGTATTTTAATCTACCTAATATATTGTTTGTTAAATTAATATTATTATTCTCTCACATATATGTATACTTGTTTTTTTTTTGTTTTTTTCATCAGCTTAGTGTTATTAGACAAGGTTTATCTTCAGGGGACCTAAATTGGTTTTCATAACTGGTTAAGAATAAGTTGCTAAGAACAATGAATTGCAGCATTTGGACAATATACATTTCACAAAGGATGATGGAACTGGCTTGATAGTTATGGGGAAGGAACAACATGTTAATAGCATGAATGATTTGTTGCCTGATTAAACTAGTTACAAACAAGCAGTACTACATGATATCCATAACACATGAGAAAACTGATGATGAACTAATGGACTTATTCTAGCAAGTTTCCATAAGGCTTGATATTTACAACTTTATGTTAATGGATTTACAAAGGATGTTTCAACAATGTATTGGAAATTAAAGAACTACAATGGCAAATGAGGTTCCATACAGATCATCCTAAAGTTTGAATAAGTAATTGAGCATTAAATGCCTAGCGAACACCAGACCCCTGAGATATTTCACTCACTGCTGTCTTTTTATCTTCCAATAGCCACAGTGAAAGACGTTATGTTATTGATTCATGGCGCTTGTAGTTGTGATGCTTCATTATATCTGTCAGAGTAGTGTTCCTGCTGCTCAAGTTTAAACCTCAGTTTTTTCTTTCTTCCCTCTGTTCTACGATTTTTTTCTATTAGACCTAATGGATGTTATGCGATTAGGTTTTTTTTTTTTACTTGATTATTGCTACTGTTGACTATATAAGGGATGTGGTGCCCTGAAGAAGTGTTTATAGTTTACAAACAAAGACCCAGAACTTAGTCTAACAAGCTTCTTAATCATTTGGTAGTAAGGATGTTTTTTGTTTTTCAGTTATGCACCAGCTATGTATAGGATCATTTTTGTAAGTTGGGAATAGCTGGTCTTTTAGTGGAAAATAATGTTCTGGCAAAGCATTCTCAGAGAAAAAAGAATATTCAGATGTGACAGTCTTTCTTTATTGACATGCAGTGAAGATAAAGGTTTTGCGAGTTAGAGTGATGCATTCAGATAGGGTAATAGGGTCTAATGCTTTACCGGCAAACCTGCACATCTCCACCCCTGCATAGTGATGCTGCTAAGCTTTTAAAAAAGGGAGTTCCCACAAAAACAGACCTCTGAATTAGCATAAAATACTAATATCCCTTGCCCTACTGTCTAACATAATGAATAAAAAAACTTATGACTGGCAGCGAACAGCTACTACACATTTCAGACATACCCATACCACACTTCTTTTGGCTTTTCCCAGTTAGGGGTCACCACAGCAGATCACCTGTCCGCTCATGATTGGCAGTGGAGTTTTATGGTGTTGAGTTACCAGCCCAGTGCTCAACCTTCCACAGAAGGCACACACATACACACTCACAGCTAGGGCCAATTTAGAGTGTCCAATCCACCTACAGCATGTCTTTGAGATGTGGGAGGAAACCAGAGCACCCGGAGGAAACTCACGTGACCACAAGAAGGACATGCAGACTCCACACAGAAGGCACCCCAGTCAAGGATTGAACTGGAGAACCTCTTGCTGTGAGGTGCAACGCTAACCGCTGCACAACCGCGGCCACCCAAACTTTATTCTACTATGCAGTGGTCACATTGAAATCATATCCATGAATCAGTCCATGACACCAAAGTACACAACACATAGTCTGTACTTTTTACACAATTGCACATTTCAAAGTATTGCTATTCCTTGACGCACTGTCTTTTAAAACCATCATTCAGGTCTATGAATTGCAGTAATAACTCGCAGTATACTAAACACAGTATGCAGAACACATTCCTGCATCTGTGAATTATGTTTATAATCAGCTTGGTCCATGCATGCAATTCTGAATGCATCATGCTTACAGAGATGCAAATTAGATATCAACTGTCTTTTCTTACATAACATCATCATTTATGAAGCATGACCTAAAGTGGGAACATCTTCTTAGTAGGTAAGACTGTATGACTGCATTTGCAATGAAGAAACTGCAAATTTCTCCTGGCATTCTATTCTTAAAAACTCTTTGTTAAGTAATTTTAAAAATGAGAAATAAAATGGCTTTGTACAATGTCCTAATGATGGTATTGTAATTGGAAAATGGGAAAAGATGACACAAATTCACTGCAGTATTGAATAAGTGGTGGCCTCTACCTTATAATGCCATGTATGGCACATTTCTTTCCTCCAAGAAGAGCTTTTACTGTATAGGGATTGAATTAAAAATGTTTTTGTTTTATTAATTAAAAATAGATAAAGATTGCTTGAAAAAATGATGACAGAGTGAAGCTACAAATTAATGTTTTCGATGTCATTGTATATACAGCTACAACTATGATGGCTCAGTAGGTTTTTATTGCATGCTGTCCCATCAATCACACTTTGTCATCTCTTGCTCCATTTCCTGCAGGTGAAGACCTATTTTCACCTTCCCCTGTGTAGGTTCACTTGGTAGCACCCATTCTGGTGATTTGAGGATTTGTGGAGTAGCCATATAGGGATTGTTTACTGGCAGGTAAATGACTGCAACTCAGCCAATGGTTACATAATTTTATGTGTATGCATATGCATATATCTATATATACAGAAAAAGAAAGAGAGAGAAACAGCCACACACACACACACACACACACACACACACACACACACACACACACACACACACACACACACACACACATACACTGGGCATTTTCTGCAGCATATAGTAAGTTGTCATTATTACAAAAAAGTAAACCAGAAGTAATGTAACATCATCTTTTTGTGAATGAAATTCAAAACAGCTAACATGTGGTGCAAAAATCAGAAAGGCTGATGTCAACATGCATGCAAATGAGAAAGTCATAATACATTCCTTGGACCCCAGACACTCACTGCATGGATAGGTAGATTATTATTTTTTGATATAACACTTTGATAACAAGTAAAATAATTCTAAAGTGAAAAAAGAAAACCTAGATGAAAATAGCATCCAGCTGATACATATGTAGAGAACTTACACAGTAGTCAAGGTAGGTATGTCAAAATGCTGTCCTAAATGTTAAAACTCAAAAGGCACAGTATTTAACACTTATACGAGTATAGTATTTGTTCATAAAATCTCACTGAATCCATGTTGGAACAATGTTCATGGATTAAAAACCTGTAACCTTTCCTTATGTTTGTTAAGTTATGTGTATGACTAACGCAAAGACAAAACTCTATGACTTTATCAATACCAGCAGAGGTACATACTTCAGTAGAGTGCATGGGGATGTGCTTGCTGGGGGCACTGCAGTCCTTCATGCATTTATTTTTACTCAAATGTAAAGCTTGTAAAGCTATTCTTTGTTTCCAAGAACATGAGGTCTGTCTCACAATAAACGATCCACATGTACATGTAGCCATATAATCTATTTTGTAGAAGCAGTAACCAATGGCTAATTTCACAAGTTTTACCTGTGTTGAGTGAGGCAAAAATTGTGTTTTACAGACTTGCAGTAGGTACACGTAGCACACCAATAAAAAATGAAGCAGGCTAAGTGCCAAAAGCTGTACCAGCACAAATGTAGAGGTGCTTTTATTCCTTGATAATCACTGACCTAAACTATCACCTTTAAGATAACTAAATTTACAACTAGAGGGGCCCCTTTTACTAAATAATTTGTCTTCACATAGTAAGTGCCAATATTCTTCATAACTTGCTTAATTTTAAAACTGTTAGCTCTTGCTGCCATTTCATGAAGACTTAGAATGGATGTCTATTGTATCACTTCTAGCCTTTTGTACAGTATTTGAAAATACCTTTTTATTAGCGGAATTCCTATACCTTCTTTGTTTAAAACAGTATTGCAAGTCTATTGCTTCCAGAATGAAATCATTCCTCTTATTATCATTTTTTGTCTAATTTTCAGAAACTGGACGGAAAGGTTGTTTTCAATAATTTGCAAGTAATGGCAGCTATACTCAGAAAGAAAGAAATAATTCTTACTAAAAGGTTTTCAATCTTGATAAAACTGTTATTTAGTCAATGGCTAGAAAAATAATAATAAGGCAGTAATTAATTGGATTATTCAGTAGTCAGTGGCATGTTTGCAACTTATACAGGACATATTGAATAATTCTCTTACGTGTGTGAAGATAAAAACCTCTTATGAAGAAAAAGAGACTTGCTTGCTCACTAGTAATAGAAGTGAACAGTTTATAAACTGTACACACCTCATGATTATGTAGGCTGTGTTTCTGCTTAATGTGAAGACAATATTTGTATCTACCTGTAAAGTGACGCATGCATACAACATACTAATCACACAGTGCTCTTTGAATGAAAAAAATGAGATCTGATAAATATTTTCACAAAAAAAATAATGATGAAGACATCTTCTGACAAGAGAGGAGCACCTCCTGAATTCCCAATGAGGAGCTGTGTCTACACTCTCTTAAATCATCCATATCATATACTAAGTTGCACTGAACTGGAAAGGGTGGGAATAATTTGTTCTGTAAAGAGTCAAATGTCTCCTCTGTTTCTGCATTACTGTAACATTGGGGGAGGGGGCTCAGTATATATCTTCAGAGGGACTGCAGGAGTTTACCCACTGTGTAACCTGTTATTTAACTTCATGTGTTGTTTGGTTACTGTATTCAGACAGATTTCAAGTCTGACTTTTTTTATTATCTTAACTTGCTCATATGGTTGACAGATGATGAAGGGTCATGTGTCTTAGAGCACACATCTGATCTACCTGACGGGCATGAGTACAGGAGAAGAAGAACCTGGCTAATATTAGAGGATCAGTCCTCTGGAGATATACATATACTGGATATGTACTACTTCACCACTGTCTAAGTTAAAATGAAGGTTTATGCATTTCCTGAAATACAGGAGAAACATTGTATGTAATACTGTTTCAGCATCACCAACTGGAATGCAGTGTTACCTGAGTGGACCATTACAGTAAAGAAACAGCTTAATTCTGACAGGAAGAATTTGGCACTTTGCCAACTCATAGTTTTGATATTTTACAGTGAACTGCCAACCACCTATGTATTAATTAAAGGAATGCAGATTATGTCAGTCAGTATTTAATAAGGTCCATTGTTCACAGTCATAATGTAACAAATTATGCAAACTGATATAATTCATTCAGGAAATAGTTTTGTATTTTTAATTAGCTTGCTTACTTATGCAAACTGATACAATTTATTCAGAAAATAGTTTTGTATTTTAAATCAACTTGCCTTTCTATTTGTTAAATTAATTAGATTTCCTTTTTGTCTTGAAGAAACAGTAATACATACAAACAATTTTACCCCAGGAACACACACACACACACACACACACACACACACACACACACACACACACACACACACACACACACACACAAACACTTACACGTCCTCTGAAACAAAGTGTCTAATTAGCTTGTAGCTCCAATACAGAATCACAAGAGGAGTCAGATTATCATAGCATGTCATGAGGACAAAACAGAGAAAATTATCCATTATAGGATCGCAGGCTATCACGCGATGCATGTGTGTGTGCATGGTCATGTGCACATGCACACACATGAGTGAAATGCATATTGTTGACAGTCTGGAAAATGATAGCATGTCTGCCAATGAAAATGTGAGTCAGGCATACTGGCTATGTGAAGAAGTCACAGCTAAAGTAGGGAGATCAGCATAGTGTCATATTCTTTCAGTATGTGATTGATTAGTTCACTAAAATGGTAATATGTTAACTTGATGTCTATTTGACAGATATTCCTGGATTCTTGGTTCAGTCTTCCCCTTGGCAGCAAATAGGTACAACTGGGAGCCTTGCATGTATATTGGGGGGGGGGGCAATGGATAGTCTTCTTACCTTTCTTCTTCTCCTTCTCCTTCATTTCAAAGCTTGGGACCACCTGTCTATTCAGACCCCAGGAAGGGTGAGTACACACATTAAACATATCAAAATATTCTTTTATTTCACTCCTATATTCCAGACCCCATGACATCATTGCTATGTGTGTCATGTCCTAATTAAAACTTTTCACAAAATATGCAAGATCCCGTACTGCTCAATGAAATCATATCCTTTAGCACTGTAACCCTGGGGGCATATGAATATCATGGATAATTCTTATCTACATAGCACTGCCTGACTGCATTGCTCTAATGCTGTCTTGTCCTGCCAGACTTGTGCTGAGACAGTTGAGCACCCCTAATGCTGTTCTGTGCCATGCAATTCTCCACTTGTTGCCTTAACCATCAGGAGCTGTAAGTCTTGTGCAAGTAGCAACATCCACTCTCAAGGAGCCTGAAACATCACCACGGACACTGGTGAGGGACGTTCACTTGAAACAAAAAGTGGATACACACAGTATTTTAAAATGCAGCTCTCTGTATCAAGCACAATTTCCCTTAAGCGCACACAGGGAACACACTCAGTCTAAAGTCTGGGCTTCTCTCTTTCTTTCTCTCTCTCCAGGTCCCCGGAAAGACCCCTAACTTGCACAACTGTGGACTTCAAACCACAGCTGGGTATCCAAACCAAGTCCTCAAGCACCATCTCTGTAAAAGCAGAGCTTCATGTTCCTGCTCCAAGCAGCTGACACACATACTCTTTGAGATTTGATTTGCATACACATACACCTGGGAAAAGTTGTCACAATTTTATTAGCTATGCCCCCTTCTGCCCAGACTAAAAGGTAGTTACTGCCACCAGACACTCAAAAGCCAGCTACTCTAAGGCTCTTACTAGGGTACCCAATTATACTGAGTTAAATTAATATTAATACCAATGATAGTGTTTGACCAATGCAGTAAGGCTTTCAGGAGTGACCACAGAGTCACCAAATAGATATAAATACTCTCAAAGGTTAAAATATTTTGTAAAGTACCAGCCACAATGAAATGTTTAAATAGATTTAACAATCAATAATAAAAAAGCATGAAAATAGTAAATATTTATTTACAATAAACAAAGTTTCAATCACAGGATATATTAAAATAACACATATGAATAGATTCACACAAATACAGAAAAGTAGTACTTAACTGATCTCATTATATTTTCCTGAGTGATCTAAAGAATTACTATTTCCTGGTCACTTACTTGAGCAAGGCAAGATGAAGTAAGTGAGGGGGGTCCTTCTATGTCAGGTTTCAAAAACAGTGCTTTGAGACGTCAGTATCATCTAGTATTAAAACATCATTTGTGTGATGGATTACAGAATGACATCACACACATCTGATCATGTAAATCTGGCTCCCATACTACCCCTTTTGTTACAAGCTGGCAGGATTTAGCACTTATGTGTCAATAATGCACACACATAGAGCTTTACTAAGATCTGTTGCAGCTTCTGGAAGTCATAAAACAAAAAGCACTTCCACTCTTCCTACAGGAGCTAATAAACCATTCCCTGGCACAGACATTTCATCTCTGGCTGCAGTCAGAACTGTAAGATGCAATCTTTATGTCCTAAATTAAGTAATTTAATTTCTTACTATTTTTCAAAGTTAGCTGGACTGAGATTAACCTCTTCTCTTTGAGTATCCTATTTACAACAGTACAGTCCGATATAAATGTATATTTATTTTCTGTCCAGCAGGACATATTGTTGATACATTTCAACACAAGCATCTGTACAAATCAATTTGATATGCAAATGACATAATTCTTTACAAAATTCCAACTAGCTGTGTCGGCATTTGTTGTGCATCCACTGCCCTACTTCTCTTGGCATAGCTGGCAATATCTCACATCATCACATCTCTCGCCCCTTTGAAGAATCAAGCTAGTTTCTCAAGTGATCCTAGAGGAACATTGCTTGAGATGAATGAGCTTGTCTGAGAATACATTAACCCATACTGTGTTCTGAGTCCCCATCTGGATTGGCATTGCTGACCACATTATTTTGCAGCACTGTCATATCATATGCCTGCAACCCTAGGCTCTACCTTAATAACTTGACATTTTGCTGGCTGGCTTGATGTAGCCATGTTAAGGGACTGTGGTCTGTAACTACAGTGAATTTCCTTCCATACAGACACGGTTGTTCTTCTTCCGTTGAGGAAACTTGGCTGAGTACAGCCCACACCCGATGGTTCAAAGCATCCACCTGTCGAACAAACTCATTGCTGTAATCTGGACTGGCTAACACAGGTGGTCTTCCAAAAGCCCCTTTAAGCTTTTGGAATACCTGCTCACAGGCTGGAGTCCATATTACTTTGTCTGATACATTTTTCCTTGTCAGGTCTGTGAGTGGAGCAGCTATTGTACTATAATTGGGGAACACATTTTCTGTAGTATTCTGCTGACCACAAGAATGCCTTCACCTGTTTTTGGTAACAGGGGCAGGCCATGACTGAATAGGTTCCACATTGGCAAGTTTTGGCCTGACCTTACTTGACCCATCTCTATGTTCCAGGTAGGAGACCTCTGCCATACCCACCTGACATTTACAGGGCTTAATAATCAACCATGCCCTTTGCAGTCTGCCCAGGAACTCCCTGATGTGCCCTCTCTGGGCCAGTAATCAAGGAGCCTGAATTCTTACTACTGGCACCTGAGAGGGATGTCACATATTGGTGGCAGTGGTGGGATTCAGGGTCCTTGATTACTGGCCCATAGATATGGTGTGATACAAGTAACTGCCATTGCTGCAGTGAGACAACCACCAGCACAGTGCCATAGCTTAAACTGTATCCCAAGATATTTACTCATGTTTTAAAAAACTGCAAGGCATTTAAAGGAATAATTGCACCGTTTGCAAGTATTTTGTGCTAAATCACTTTTACAGTTAAAGTAGTGTTCTGTTTCATTTGTTTTTGAGAATATGTTTCATAAATAACATAAGCATTTCTCAGTATTTTTGATTAACATTAAAGTGCTAAAAACTTACAAACTGAACAGCTACAAATATGTAAAATCTTTCTTACAATTCTGTAACAATGGATTTGTCTCACTGAATTCACCAGATATTACGGAATCTGCTTAGTGGTATAACAGTATAAATACATAAGAATCAAAATCACATGCATTCAAGTCATCACCAACCAACTAAAAATGAAATGCAGTCTGTCTCTTTTTCATTACCCATGTCTGGTGAAGTAAGTACTGTCCCTGATAATCACCCTAATGTGTGGCTTGCATGCCTACCAACATATCTGCTTAGACAGCCTTTATAAGCATTTACATTTAAACATATCCCTTTTCAAGGGTAGTTGTAAAATTTGTAAAATTATCTGCTGCCCTCCAGCCAGAAATATACCTCATCCAATACTTAGGCATTGGTCTGTAATCATAATTATTGCATTGCTTCTGTCACAGTTTGATGGCATCACTGCCACCAGCGTGAAGGAGAGACAGCAAAATAGGGTTTGAATCCCGCCACTGAACCAGTTGTGAAGAAGAATCCAAGTTGGCTCCAGAGGGATGATATCATGAGTCATCATACCACTGGTAACAACCAGTTTAAAGTAAAAGAAAGAAAGTGTACCCATGCCTAATTCTGTAATAAATGCAGCCAGACACCAAATGTACAAAGGCAATATGCACTGCTAACATGGGTATTGGTTTCCAATATTCACACCCAGATACCTCAGCACCCTTTCTCAGTACTTTCTTCGTAAACCATGACGTCTTCCATTACCTTTACCCACAGTCACTGCTTTCTATGTGATTTATTTTCATACAAGCACACAGATACATACACATGCACACACACGCACACACGCACACACGCACACGCACACACACACACACACACGCACACACACACACACACACACACACACACACACACACACACACACACACACACACACACACACACACACATGCACACACACAAGCAAACACACAGCAGACCTCTCAACTGTCCCTACACACACATACATGCAAACACACAGCAGACCTCTCAACTGTCCCTAATTTCGAGAAATGTTCCTATCCTCAGGCCTAATTTACTGCTGCTCTATATAACATTCCTTTTTTTAGAGATATATCATTTTTTTCAGGCTTGATTTTTTACTCCAAGTAAATTTTTGATTTTTGAAGCTATCTAGTACACAGAAAACTAAACAACATGACCAGTATACTAGCAACACCAATAATTTAAAGAGACAGGGCATACATCTTACATCTGTTTCTTTCAGAAGCAAAAATAAATGACCGTGCGTGGTAGAATTTTGCAATACAGTTCATTAAAATTTACTAATTTTACACTGTCTCTTTGATTATGTGTTTATATTTTCCCTCATTTTTGTTGCTCTCTGTTTTTTTAAACGTGCTTCTGAGTAGTATCCAAAATTCGTAATGGAAGCAGGAAGAGTTATGTGATATGTGTTATTCAAGTTTTATGCTAATTAAATGTCCAGATTTTGGATGGATGTACCTACTTTTCAAAGGTCAATGTTCTTATTTTCAGTTTCTGAAGGTTGATAGGCATTTCAAACACACACACACACACACACACACACACACACACACACACACACACACACACACAAAATTCCCATGGAAGGATGGCAGAACACTAATTCAACACAGCTTTCTTCCCTGCATGGTAGTATTGCCAACCACCATCTATCTGCTGCATTTTTACTGGTAGTATGTCCAAGTATGTCCAAGTAGGAATAGAACAGAGGCAATGCTTGTTACCAAAATAATAAACAACTAAAATACATATCTAAAAAGACCACCCACAAGAACATAAAAAAGAATAACTAGGCTTTGCTTAAACAATAAAGCAAAACTTTACTTAGACAATAAAGCAAACAATGCAATTATAGATACAATATGTATGAAAAAATGCACATAGAATATTAGCATAACATTCACTATTAGTGGAAATAGTATGTAAAAATATGATCTACAGATGTCTAAATATTCTAGCTATTTTTTATTAACAAATATTGGATCTAACTCCACTAAGAAAAACTATGAAATTATACAGGCAGGTGCATTTATACAAATGTATGAAGGTCTTCTAAGCAGACTAACTTAACCTGTATTAAGCTGACATCCTTTTACCTCTAACCTTTAGAGTTCTGACCCTCATCAGACTTACTCCATACATTACAGTCCATCACTGTTCTACTGGAACAATGGATAAGTTAATTAGCTGACTACAGAGGCAGTTATAAAGCAGGAAAAGAACTATAACTGCAGCTATTACTAAAACACCAAGTCTTACACAACTGATAAAATAGGGCCTCTACACTGAATTTTTTCAGCAAAATATGGATGGAGTATGCAGGAAGTAGCCTTTGAAGATAGGCCATGTCCACTGCTAAAGCTCTCCTCTTCACTTAGAGGACTCCCATCGCCTCAGCATAGCAAGGGGATACTCTGTCAAAAAAGAAATTGGATGCTTAATTCCTCTTTTCACATTTCAGAAATAATTTATTTTATTGGCTTGTTATGCTGTTTTTCCTGACCTGCTGTATCCTATGGATATTCCAGTGTCTCCCATCTTTCAACCCAGTTTTGTCAAAGTTAGCCAATCAAACACAGCTGAAGCAGATAACAGCAGTTCTGCATTTCACGTAGCATACCCTGATCTAGTTAAGTCATTTGTTACCATGGCCCATGCAGGTATTCTCCACAAACCTGTACACCTGACTGTAAGACCATATATATATATATATGTATGGTAGATAGCCTACTGGGTGACTAACAGAACACATGTTACTAGAATTGTGGACAATACTTCTGTATTAAAAATGTTACAAGTGGCACCCGTCAGACCTCAGTACTGGGCTCTGATTCATGTTAAGTCACTGACGAATAATTATTTGACATATGTCCCTGGACTATTTCTAATTTGTATGATGCTGATTTTAGCTTTATTTTACATTTATTAAAGTTATTTTGGTTTTATCTGCCTTTTTACCTGCCTTCTCCGTGTTTGCTATGCTTGATTTTTGTGTCTTTGTCCTCAAGTATAAAATGGCAGCCAAGTAGTTTTAGGAAAGCAATAATAGATATTGAAAACAGAGACAACCAAATGGAAAGGGTATCATTAGCTCCTTTATGGCTAAATCCTGTCACATTTACATACTTGGAAGGTGCTCAATCACATCACAGAGTATAAACCTTTAGAGAACATTCAATAAACTAAATTATCCAATTAAGACGTGTGAGATGTTGTTAATGGCAATGATACCATTCCAACAACATAATGTGCATAATTATCACAGATACAGAACTCCAATTTGCTAATGGAATGGTGCAGTGAGAATATATATCTTTAAATGTTGGAATGTTCATATAAAGTTATTGAGAAAATCAAGAGCCATTCCCAATAACCTCTGTTTGATATGCCAATGATGAGATTAGGGCTGACCTTATTCTGTGCAACCCCAGAATAACAGATTTATGGAAAAGGTTCATACTAAATGAAATTAATGGTCATCAAACATTGCTTTCTTGATTTAAAAAGTGCAGTGAAACTCTGATCTCCATAACTCCCATACTGTAATGACAGTTCGCTAGTGCTGACAGTGTACTAGTACATCTGTAAGGTAAACAAGAAATAAAACACAACAAATTACATATTAAGCAAACGCAGTAAGTCTGAATGTCTGACTTGGAACAAATGCTAAATATGTAATTGGACATGGTACATGTAAAAAGATGTTCATGGTGCAATAGTATTAATACATGGCACTGGTGGAAGTTATCAAAATCCAAAGCAATTGCTTAAACTTGCTTTGTGCTTTTAGTGAGGTTTAGTGGTGGAAGTTATGTTTGGGATTTTCTCCATTCTGACCTGGGAATTTCCTTTCTTGTGTCTCATCCTCATGATCAAATATGGACAGAGAGGTATAAATCTTTACATAATTCTCATGTCGCCTATTGCTAGTAATCTTTTATTAATGCCCATACTGAAAGGATTATTGTGGTTTAAATGTGTAAAACATCTGTAATATTATGTTAATGCCTATACTGAGGAGATTATTGTAGTTAAATGTTGTCAACACAGGAACGATACAAAAAAATCCATTTTACTTGACAAATAAAAAAAATAGTACTACAACCTCCTGCAAAAACACCAAAACAACTCCCAAGAAGTTCTGGTCAGGTATAAACCAACTTCTACATCCAGGACAGTCTACCACTCCAACCACATTAAACCTCAGCCACAAACCCCATGAGACTACTGCCAATGCCTTTAATAACATTTCACTGACACTATCCAGTCCCTAGCCAACCAACTAACCCCCACAAGTTCTACCTCCACTCCTGTCTCACCTACTACCCATCCCCCCTTCAAATTCCAGCCAGTCCCCATCACCCTCATCTGATCCCTAATTAAAAAATTAAAACCCACCACCCTATCAGCCGACCTCCTCCCAGCTGAGTACCTTCAAAAATTAGCAGATACCATAGCCTTCCCTATCTCCATCCTGATCAACAGGACACTAATAGAAAGTGGCACCCCCTCTATCTGGAAAATATCCTACGTTATCCCACTCCATAAAGGTGGAGCCTCTACAGAACTGTCCAACTATAGACCGATAGCCATTCTTTCACCATTATCCAAAATAATGGAGACGTGTGTACATAAGCAACTTATGCACTATCTCACCCAGAACAATCTGATGGCCAAGTCACAGCATGGTTTTAGACCCCATCACAGTACAACCTCCACCCTCCTTTCATTTACTGTCATACAACAAAATCAGAACAATAACATGCTATCCTCTGCTCTCTTCTTAGGCCTCTCTAAGGCCTTTGATACGGTTTACTACCAACTACTCATTCACTCACTGGAATCTATTTCTCTGGACAACCATGTTATCCAGTGGTTCCTCTCTTACCTTAGCAATAGACAGCAGGCAGTAATATGGCAGAGCAAACTGTCCATCCTATTACCTCTCAGCCTTGGAGTCCCTCAGGGTTCAATATTAGGTCCCCTACTCTTTTCTATCTTCATCAATGACCTCCACACTGTCCTCCCAAAAGCAACCTGCATCCAATATGCAGACTATTCCACACTGATCTTCTCTGCCTCCTCCCCATCAGAACTACAAGCCTTAACCCAAAATACATTTCACACAGTTGAACACTGGGTCTCTAATCGCAGGCTACTTCTGAATACTAACAAAACTAAATTGCTTCTGTGTGCCACCACCAGTAGATCCACCCCGCCCTCCATCCCCATTACCTCCAATAATGGTACCTCTATTACCCCTGACAACCACACTAAACTATTAGGGGTCATAATTGATAATAAACTCAAATTTGATTTGCATGTCAATAAAACTATTAAGACAATCAATAAGAAGCTTGGGTCACTATATAGAAATAATCCCTTCCTAACCTCACTAGCCAGGACTGCCATCGCCCACTCTCATCTCCTTTCCACCCTTCTATATGGCTTATATACAGCCTTCTATTACAGTCATCTGCCTTTCGGGTGCTAGGATCCTCCACATAATGCCTGCACTCAAGTCACTCCACAACAAGTACAAATACGACTCTGTCATTGTCCATGCTGGAGTAAATGACTTGAGACGTACCTCCCTGGGCTACATGAAAAGAGACATGGAAGAGCTCTTGGATCATGTGGCCCAGGCAGGTATGACCCTAGCCATGAGTAGCATCCTGCCTTTGCCCAGAATGATACCACAGTATAAGGACAAAATGATTGACTTCAACAATTGGCTAAGCTTCTGGTGTCATTCAAAGGGGATCCAGTATTGGTCGGCCTGGGAAGACATGATCGACAAACCACGATGCTTTGCCAGAGATGGTCTGCACCTGTCACCCCTGGGATTCAGGTTACTGGCTAAAGCTCTGGCCATCCTTATAGTGCCTTTTTTAGACAAGGTTCAAAGGATAAAACCACCACTGTAACAGATACAAGCATGCAAAATCTGAAGGTAATGCTACTCAATGCTAGAAGTCCAAACCTCAAAATGCACTCTCTTAAGGCACTCCTAAAAATGGAGAACATCGACATCTGTGTAGTAACTGAGACCTGGTTCAAGGCTCGAGAGAGCACCCCTGCAATACCAGGCTACAACTCTTACCACACTTTTCGGCCACAAAACCAAGACCGAAAGACTAAAGGTGGAGGAGTGTCCATATTCACCAAGGATATTCATACCTCCAGGCTAGTTGCCCAACACAATGCATCTAAAATTCTCCAGGTGCAACTAACACTAGGTAAGACTGTAATCCAAATTGTAGCTTGCTACAGATCCCCCACCATGCCCCAAAATTCTCACTACACCTTTCTAAACATACTGGAAAATATTAAGATACAACCAAACACCCTAATACTGGGTGATTTCAACCACGCTGCCATTAACTGGGAAAACTACTTGAGTACCAACTCCTTTTCCCAACGGTTCTTGGAATTCATAAATTCCAATGCTCTGGATCAACTAATCCATTGTCCCACTAGGGGCTCCAATATCCTAGACCTGGTCATTACCAACATGGGAGATAGATGCTCCACACCAGTGGTCACCCCCTCATTGGTCAGGTTTGACCATAAGCAAATCAGCCATGACATCCACATCTCACCCCCACCCCCCAGTAAGGAAACCTCCTTAAAGAACTTCTCCAAAGCCAGCTTCATGCTACTGAAGTCAGAAGTGACAAACTTCACGGCACCCATGTAGACGGGATCTGAAAGTTCGACTGCAGAATCCTACACTAAGGCACTGTATGAGCACATCCACTCGTGCATGAATCATGCCATCCCAAATAGAACCAAGATGCTCTTCTCCAAAAAAGGAAGCCAATCTGGTGGTCCCCTGCTATAACCAAACTATACAACAAAAGGAAGAAACTGTTGCAGAAAAGAGGAAAATCCCAGGATGCAAAAAAACTCCCTCACCAGCTTCAGTAAGAAGCTGAGATCCCTCATAAATTCCTCAAAAGCTAGTTACGAAAATAAAATTGCCAAAGATTCCAAAGACAAACACAAGGCATTCTATATTTATGTCAAGAATCTAAATGGCAATGCTCAGATCTGCTCTGAGCTACAACAGAATGGCATTAAATACACTGATCCCAAGGATATTGCCAATATCCTGGCAGATTGATTTAGTGCCAACTTCACCTCCCTCTCACCCCCTAAAGGGCCCATCTCAATACCAAAAGATTGCCAAATTCTGGTAATCATGGCCACACAGGTAGAAACTACACTCTCCAAAGCTAAGAATACAGCATCCATGGGACCAGATGACATCCCAGGCTGTGTACTACATGAACTACAAAATGATCTGGCACCTCACCTAAGTGTCATGTTTAGTCATAGCCTCACCTCAGGCTTCGTGCCCTCCGAGTGGCGCACAGCTACAGTTATCCCACTCCACAAGGGGGGATCCACCTTGGATCCCAGGAATTACTGTCCCATCAGTCTGACAAGCCTAATCTGCAAGGGCATGGAATGCATTATCATGGAACTTATAAGCAAAGACATTGGCAACCTTCAAACACTGGACCCCACACAGTTTGGGTTTGTGAAGGGCCGATCTTGTCTCCCGAATCTGATTTACTTCTTCGGATCAGTCTCCAGAGCTATGGACGAGGGTAAGGCGGTCCACACAGCCTATCTGGACCTCGCCAAGGCCTTCGACACCATCCCCCACTCTGGAATCGTAAATAAACTTACTAAGCTGGGCATAAATCCCTACGTCACTCAATGGGTTGCCAACTGGCTTACTGACAAAACCCAGACTATAAAAGTAGCCAACTCCAAATCCAACTCCAGACAAGTGACAAGTAGAGTACCTTAGGGTTCAGTCCTGGGACCGCTCTTGTTTGGCATCTGCTTCTCTGAAGTACAGGCCAACCCTGATGTCCATATTGGCCTGAAATTATCCATTAAAACAACTTCAAGCCCTAATGATAATGGGCATCAGCTGGGTATAACAGCCCTGTGTTTCTTATGCTTAGTCAAACACTCTGCTTGTGCTGTGCTGACGAGGTCATAACAAGGCTGAAATACGCATATCCACAGCTAGTGGGGTTTGACTTTATTGGCCTGAAATTGTCCATTAAAACAACTTCAAATGTAAAAGTCATGGGCAATCAGAATCGCAATATAGTTGAAACACCTGATGTTCATAGGGGCCATTTGCATATATCCCATGTGCCTCTGTTACATGAGGTTTGGGAGGTCACTCATTGGAACTTCTTGCTTGGCTGGAGTTTTCATTTAGTTTTTACTGATTGGTTTTTCAGTGTGATCTTTTCACTCTTAGTTTTAATTTCTCAGCTGGGATATTTTGCAGTCACCCTAATGATAATGGACATCAGCTGGGTATAACAGCCCTGTGTTTCTTATGCTTAGTCAAATGCTCTGCTTATGCTGTGCTGATGAGGTCATAACAAGGTCAAAATATGCATGTCCACAGCTAGTGGGGGTTGGCTTTATTGGCCTGAAATTGTCCATTAAAACGATTTCAAACATAAAAGTCATGGGCAATCAGACTTGCCATATAGCTGAAACACCTGATGTTCATAGCGGTCATTTGCATATATCCCATGTGCCTCTGTTACAGGAGCTTTGGGAGATCACTCATTTGAAGTTCTAGCTTAGCTGGAGTTTTCATTTAGTTTTTACTGATTGGTTTTTCAGTGTGATCTTCTCACTCTTTGTTTTAATATATATATATATATATATATATATATATATATATATATATATATATACACACACACACACACACATCATCACCATCATCACCAACCTCCTTTCCCATTTTCTACATGGGTTGTAGATGTCTTGTCAAATGTCACCATCTACCTCTATTCAATGCCACTCTCTTACCTTCTTTGACCACCATGCCAGACTGTTGCAAGTCTTCTCTTACACAGTCCATCCACCTCTTTGCTGGATGCCCTCATTTCCTCTTGTCTTTTTCCTGTCTGTCCCATACCTTCTTCACCAGATTGTCTTCTGCTTTTCTGCACGTGCCTGAACCATCATAATCTGTTCTTTTTGACCTTCTTTGCAATTGGAGCTACTTTGGTTTCTGCTTGCTGTCCTTGTTTCTTCATTTGTCCAACAATGTGCATCCTACCACCTGCTTCAGGCACTTCATCTCCATCAGCTTTAACTTCTTCAACTGCTCTGCCGTTACTGTCCAGGTTTCTGAACCATACAGTAGTACTGGTCATACCACTGTTTTGTGCACTTTACCTTTCACCATCTTTGTCATTCTTCTGTCATACACTACACCTGACAATCTGTTCCAGTTGGGTACAGCCCTTCTGATTCTAACTTTGATCTCTTCATTCAGATTTCCCTTCTCCTCAACCATTCCTCCAAGATACCTGAAGCTGTTAACCTGATCCAATATATTCCCTTCTATCTCAATTCTCTGCTGTTTCTGATTTTCTTAATTTGCTGCCATGAAAACCATATTATCTGTATTCAGTTCTATCCTGTGTGCCTTCAGTTTTGAATTACATTCCCTTAACCTTTGTTGAAGTTCTTTATCAGAGTCTGTCTGTAATGCTATATCATCTGTATACAGCAAGTTTGTTGAGCTGTCCCTTCTGACCTGCTTTCTAATGTAGTCCATCACCAGTATGAATAGCAGTGGGTTCAGAAAAGAACCTTGCTACAGACCCACTCTCACAGGAAACCCCTCTGTGAGACCAAAAACTGCTCATACTTGAGACATTGTGAATCCAGGAGACGAGATGTAGGGGCAGTGCAGCAAAGCCACTTGGGTTGGGATCCAGAGTCTACTACACAGGTGGAGGGCAGGCTAGAAATGGCATAGGAATTGTGGTGAGAAAGAGGCTTCAGAAGGCAGTGAGGGATATCATCAGAATTAATAACAGACTCATTGCAGTCAGACTCCAGTGTAATGATAGGGCAGTATTCATAGTCTCAGCCTATGCCCCACTGCAGGGTTGTGATAGTGAGGAAAAGAGTACATTCAGACAGCAGTTGCAGGACCTACTAGATAAAGCAGGACAACATGAACTGGTGTTGATAATGGGTGACTTGAATGCACATATCGGGACAGACAGAACAGGATATGCGGACTGCCTGAGTCCACATGGGTGGGGAAACAGGAATAAAGAAGGAGAAGCCATTCTAGACTTCTGTCTGGCAAATGGCTTGATAGTAGCCAACACATGGTTTAGAAAGAGAGACAGTCACAAGATCACATACAAGAGTAGTCAACATGCAACTCAGGTAAACTTCCTCCTAGTAAGGAAAAGGCACTTGGGCAGAATCCATGATTGCAAAGTCATCCCCAGTGAAACAGTTGGCCCACAGCATAAACCACTAGTTGCCACAATCATCTGCAATCAGTGGTCAGAGAAGGCTCTAAGGTCAACAGAGACCAGGCTGAAGACCTGGAAGTTGACTGAAAAGAAAGTACAACAGTTCAAGGAATTACTCAGGGCTCTAGCAAGGGCTCTAGACCCCAAGAAGAAAAGGAAATAGGTTGAGTTGAAGAAGAATGTCAGTGCCGCAAAACAACATGTGTGAGGACTACAGAACTGATATGTGGCTGACCAGGGATGGAAATAAGGTATATAAAGAAAGCTGGTGGTGGAATGCAGAAGTCCAGGAAGTCATAAAAATAAGAAAGAGTGCAGGAAAAAGTGGGAGATAGAAAAAACTCACCAGACTTGGAAGGACTACTGGTTAGCTAACAAAAAAGCTAAGAAAGGAGTTGGAATAGCAAAGAACAGGGCATCAGTGGCATTTTACCAGCTTCTAGAAAGTGATTCAGTAGGTAGCACAAGGAAACTATATCAGGTTGCAAGGCAAAGAGAGAAAGATAAAGAAGATAGTCAGACATCCTTCATAAGGGATGCCAGCAACAACTTGCTCACCAGCCCAGAGGACATCAAAGGCAGATGGAAGGAGTATTTCCAGCAGCTTCTGAATGAAGAAAACCCCACAGAAGCTGCACTGCCCCAGAAACAGCCTACAATGAGAGAAGAAGTGGAGCCCACCGTAGAAGAAGTAAGAACAGCACTAAGGAAGATGAAGTCAGGGGAAGCAGCAGGCTCAGATGAGGTCACGGCAAATATGATAAAGATGCTGGGTAAGATGGGGAAAAATGGCTCCTGAGGATACTAATAACAGTGTGGAGAGAAAGGCGTATCCCAGATGACTGGAGAATAAGCATACCCGTGCCAGTGTACAAGAACAATGACACTGGGAACTAACTTTGGGCAGCATGATGCCAGGGAATCTTCTTGGGCTAGGCTTATATAGGCTCCAGGGCCATTAGCCTAGTACACACCTAGGAACCTTTGAACCTATGAACAAAAGGGACATCCACAACTGTGGGCAGTAGAGAGGCATCAAATTCCTATCACATTGCATGAAAGTTCTGGAGATGGTGACTGATAAATGGATAAGCAGACTAGTAGAATGTAAGATGAGAAATGAGCAGTTTGGATTCAGATCAGGATGCAGCACAAATGACCCGATGTTTGCATTGTGACAGATACTTGAGAAGAAGCTAGAGATGAGGATAGAGTCCAACTGGGCATTCCTAGACTTGCAGAAAGCATATTAGAAGGTCCCAAGAAAGCTGATCTGGGTAGTACTACGTGGTTTGAAATCCCAGAAACATTGGTAGAATTAGTGCATGCTATGTATAAGGACCCAATGATTCACGTACAGATGGTGTTTGGCCTCACAGAGGGGATCCCATTGGGTGTGGGTGTACATCAGGGTTCAGCTCTGAGCCCACTGCTGTTCAGCTGGACTACATTAGCAAACAGGTTGGAGGGGACGGATCAACTAAGCTGCTGTATGCAGACGATGTGGCAGTACAGGCAGACTCTAAGCTAGAACTTCAGCAAAGGATAGGAGAATGTAATGCAAATCTGAACGCACATGGGATAAAACTAAGTACAAATAAGATGGTGGTAATGGCAGAAAATTGGGGAAATTAGAAGAAGCTGAGAATAGAGATAGAAGGGAAGATAGTGGAACAGGTAAACAGCTAAGTATCTGGGAGGAGTAGTTGAGGAGAAGGGTAGTCTGAATGGAGAGGTCAAAGCTAGAATCAGAGGGGCTGCAGCCAGCTGGCATAGAGTATCAGGTGTAGTCTATGACAGAAGAATGCCAAGTAAGCTGAAAAGTAAGGTGTAGAAGACAGTGGTGTGACCAGTACTACTGTATGGTACAGAAACCTGGGCAGTAAAGGCAGAACAGTTGAAGAAGCTAGAGGTGATGGAAATGAAGTGCCTGAGAAAGGTGATAAGATGCACACTGTGGGATAGATGGAGAAATGAAGACATAAGAGCAGAAAGTAGCTCCAATTGAAGAAAAGATCAAAGAGAACAGATTATGCTAGTTTGGGCACGTGTAGAAAAGCAGAAAGTCTGGTGAGGAAGATTTGGGATAGACAGGAAGAAGGTAAGAGGAAGCGGGGACATCCAGCAAAGAGGTGGATGGATTGTGTGAAGGAAGATCTGTGACAGTCAGGCATGAGTGTTGAAGAAGGCAGGAGTGTGGCACTGAATTGAGAGAGGTGGTGACAGTTAACATGATGCCCTGACCCCATGTAGAAAATGGGATAAAGGGGGGGTGATGATGATGATGATGATGATGACTTGAGACATTGGGTCCTTGTACTTAGCCTGCACTGTTTCTACTTTAATCCACCACATGACTACCCAAATCAGCTTTTTTGGAACCTTGACATATACTTTCTCCAAGTCTATGAATGTCCGGTGGGACTCTTTCCTCATCTCTACCTTCCTCTCAAGTATTTATCTCACTGTAAACATCAAGTCCTTTGTGCTGCATCCTGATCTAAATCTAAACTGCTCATCTCCCATCTTACTTTCTGCTACTATGCATATTAAATTATCAATCACACTCTATAGAACTTTTATACAGTGTGAAAGGAGTTTGATACCTCTGTACTGCCCACAGTTGTGACTGTCTCCTGTCTTCTTTAACACAGGCACTAGTATGCTTATTCTCCAGTCATCTGGTATGCACCTTTATCTCGTTACTTCTCTGAGTACCCTTAGGAGCTATTTTTCACCTGTCTCACCTAACATCTTCATCATACCTTCTATAACATCATCTGAGCCAGCTGCTTTCTCTGACTTTATTTTCTTTAGTGCTGTTCTTACTTTTAATATGGAGGGTTTTTCTTCCTCTTTCATTGTAGGCTGTGTCTGGAGCAGTACAGCTTCTGTAAGGTTTTCTTCATTTTGAAGCTACTGGAAGTACTCCTTCCATCTGCCTTTGATGTTCTGTGGACTGGTGAGCAGGATGTTGAAGGGTGGCTGACTATCTTTTTATCTTTCTGTCTTTGCCTCTTTTTGCTGTCTACTGAGTCACTTTTTAGCAGTTGATAGAATGCCTTTAACGTCTTGTTCTTCTCTACTGCAATTCCTCTATTAGCCTCTTTCTTCGCCAACCAGTATTTTTTCCTAGCTGTGTCCATCTTTTTTGTCTCCCATGTGTTCCTGCACTCTTTTTTTTGATGACTTCTTGGACTTCTGCATTCCACTACCAGCGTGCCTTATGTAACTTATTTCTATACCAGGACTGGCCGTATATCAGTTCTATAGTCTTTACACATGCTGTTTTGAGGTGCTGCCATTTTTCATCAACTTTATTTATTTCCTCTTCTTCCTGAGGTACTAGAGTTCTAAGTAATTCCTTGATCCTTTGTAATTTCTCTCCAGCCAACCTCAATGACTTCAAAATTGTCTGTGCTGACCTTCTCTGACAACTTGCAGATGATTGTGGCAACCAGTAGTTTATGCTGTGAGCTGACTGTTTCACTGGGGATGACTTTGTAATTACAGATTGGTGACTGGTGAACCACCAAAATATCTTGCAAATAAAATTAATGCAAATATTATTATTCTTTCTCACTCTTTCTCTATACACTGGGACTGGCCTTAGGTGAATTGGAGCCCTAGGCAAAAGACTCCATGGCATCCCGCCACTGCCCACTCCTGCCACACATGCCATTATCTCATGCCCCACCCCAATCTTGGCCTAGCCACACATCCAGATTCATTTTATTATTATTTTATTTGCATTTGTTTACTGAGAAGGTCCAAATTGATCATAAAAAAAGGTACTTATGTATTATCGCTTCTCCGTGCGCAGATGTAGACGGTCATGCTGCCGTTATGTCAAGAAGTGTGTTTTCCTTCATGTTGAAAGGTTGTTTTAGGCAGGGGTATTGTGGGAAATGGTGCAGATCATGGTTTTGGTGTACTTATGCTGGTTTTTTGCACTTGCCGCTTCTTGATCGCTGATGCACTGACGAGCCATCGGAATGTACTCCTCCTCGCATGTCAGCACTAATAATGGTACCAGTAAGAAGGAATAAAAGGATATTAAGGCTTGTCACTGCATTCCCGTCCATCACCTTTATTAACAAGCTATGCTGCACAACAAAGTTTGACAGCTTTGTTCCTCCCCCCCTTCCCTTTTTTTGGTCTCTTCTCTTTTTTTGTAGCTGTCAAGAAGTAGTAGACAAGTGGACAACTGTCAGCGTGTGAGTCTGTTACATTAAGCGGCTCGCGGCTTGAGAGATGGAATGCGTGTTACACAAAAGTGCTGTGGGAAAATGTATCTCCAGTGACATGATGTCGGGGAAACGGCATAGCTTGAAACAAGCAGTCATTCCTCACATGTCATACCGCCTTTCCTACCTAAACAAGGCTTTTTAATAAAGTTAATGTTGTCAATGTGATCCTGTACATACTTACAGTTAAATCAACACAGCAGGAAGCGAGCGGTATTACCTCGAAAAAGTGGTTGCGATAATACATAAGTACCAAAAAACCATTTCAGCTTTAGTCTGAGGAAAAAGCTCCAATACGTTAACAAACAATATTAGTCAAATTAGGTAATAACGAAGGGAAAATGCTGAACATTAAACTAAAACACTACTTTTGTCTTCTCTTTTCTTGCAGTTTTCATGCTTTTTAATTTTTTTCCTGTATTTATTCATTCATTTAACAGAAAGCAGGGAAACTGCACTCATAACTGTGGAGGAAACAACTGTACAGAAGCCATGGGTTGTTACAGATCCTTTTAGATCCATTTTCTATTTTTTTAACTCAACTTTTTCATCCAATGAAGGGCTGAATATAAATATAAATAATATAATATTTACACACACACATATATATATATATATATATATATATATATATATATATATATATATATATATATATATATATATAAAATTAATATAAAATATAATATAAATCACAATTAAGTAAAGCAATAAAGCAATTCAGGCTTGCTCTTTGACTAGTTGGTTTGTGCTTAAAGCCAGCCTTGACAACCACATGATCCTATATATACATTAGACAACTAAATAATGTGACAATCAACAGCTAAGACTGACATCATTAGTATAACTAATAAAAACAAGCAGAATATGGTTAAAGAAGGAACATTACACAGCCAACTGATTCTCCAGGTTCTCACCTACATTCCATATCCATAAAGCTGGTCCACTGCAAAATTTCAATTGGTCACACTTTTATTTCTCTGTCTACTGACTTCATAAAAATCAGTATATCTTTTATAGTGATTTTTTTAAACACACCTTTATCTAATTATCATGTGTGACATACACATTTTTACATTTATACAAAAATAATCAAACTGTATTAACAAATAAACATTAACAAACATTATACTTCACATATATTGCTATATATCATGTAACCTAAGCAACATTATATAAATTATTCAGTTCCTGTCCACTTTTTTAACCAAGAATCATCTTTATTAAACCATAACTTACACCATAAGCAATCATACATTTATATAAAAGAAAACAAACCACACTCACACAATCCTAGTTGCAAGCATTTGGCATCACAATTTACTGACATACTCCCAGTTGCAAACATTATACATCACTTATAATCTACCCAATCATTTTCAGTCATACATTATATAGCTAATTTAAGTCCTGCCTTCTTTTAAACCTCATTGCTCCCCTGTATGTATTGTTCCCACAATTACCATTTTTTTCTATGTAGTTTGCTCCTACCTTTTCTAAGGATCTCAATTCCAGTTGTTTTATATCTGTTAATATATTCACTACTTCTAATATAGTTGGCTTAGACATTAATTTCCATTTTCAAGTAACTGATTTTTTGGCAGCTCCCATAATGAGACACATCAAGGCCTTACCATGTCTAAGCAATTCCAGTTTTGTATCATAGCTCAGAAAAATCTTCTCCGTCACCACACCAATCAACCCACCCAGCCTCTCCGACATTGCATCCCGCAGGGAATCCTTAAAGTCCACCAACCCACCACACATTCAGAAAATATGTTCCCAGGTACCTCTTTCTTTCCTTTCACACCTCCAACATTTGCTGTCTACCTGATGAAAAATTATGTGGAGACTACTTGGGGTATAAAAATATCTATGTAAATATTTCCAAACAAAAATCATAAATCTTCTAGATTTTGTTGCATATTTGGGAGATATATATATATATATATATATATATATATATATATATATATATATATATATATCCTCCCATTGTTTCTTTGTGAATTGTTTATCCAGTCTCTCTTCCCAATCCTTTCTGACCTCCTCAGATTGATTCTTACAGTTATCATGAAATATTTTATATGCCCTACTAACTAAGCCAAACTAGTTGGGTCCAGCATTTGGAGGTCACCTATGTCCTTTTTTAATGGAAGCTTCTACTCTAGATTCTACTAAAAACTCTACCAGTGCTGGTCTTTCATTTGGGACCCCTCTATTTCTTTCTCTTTGTTTATACTCTGATTTCAATCCTTTATAGGGAAGGCAATCTCTAGCCTGCAGTCCAAATAAATTCTTGGTTTCATCCCATGCTGTTACATTTCCCTCTCTAAATATTTGCTCTCAGTACCTTGGTTCCTTTGCCAGGTTTCTCCAATAGTTTGCAGCCCTATCTTACCTATTGTCTATCTTCCTAATTGCAGTCATCCCTATCAGCAGAATCTATTTTCTCCATTCCCATGTTGGTTTATTCTTACAATACTTTCAGCTACTTTATGGATATACTATTCTATATGATTATTATTAGTTAAAGGCCTGCATCCAACATCCCACTCTCTCCTTGTTTCTCGAGCTTCCCCCTCTTTCAGCATCATTCCTTCCCACTTTGAAGTATACATTTCTGCTTGTACTATGTACAGGAGTCTTAGCTGTGTAGCTCTAAAATACCCCTTTTACATGGGTAATCCCAATCCACCCTGTTCTTCTGGAAGGATCAGCTTACCCCTCTTGACTCTTGCCATCTTGCCCTCCCAGATAAAGTCCTTCAGTTCTTTATTAATTGGTATCCACAACTTCTCATTTGGTTGATTAAAATATGCCTGATCTATGTATAAGACTAAAGGGACTAAAAACTGCTTGTATCTTACTATCCATATCCATATAACAAAGCTTCCATTTTCTCAGTTTTTCTATTATCTTTTGTTTAGTCTCTTCCCACATATCCTTAGCTGCCACACCAGAATCATTTTTAATCTATACTCCTAAATACTTCATTTTGTATTGTTCCCATAAATATAATGAGGGTTTTGCCTGTTTCAACATAAAAAAAAACCTCTGTTTATGTTTCAAAATATATCTGTAGCTGATAGTTACAAACAGTGACTTAGTTTCACAAATGCAGACAATTACAGTTTAGTTTAGTTGTGAATATATTATTCCGCATTTCAGGTTATGAAAATATATTTTACTCAAAAGCATAGGCTGTTCATATGTTCTTAGGAGGTTATTAGGCTAGTGAGGCTAGTGACTCTAAAGCCTTTACAAGCCTAGCCATGTTAATCCCAATTATCCCCATTTGTTCTATTTTGGGTAGTTAAGAATGAATTTATGAACACAGTGGGACTGTGATCAACATTGGCCACCCCTGTCCATAAGGGACAAGGATGTCACTCCAGGGGCAAATTTGCAGTCTCCCATCCAATTATCTAGGTTGCTTTTGAATAAGGTCAGTGAGGAGCTTTGTTTTATGTGAATAGGTAGTCTATTCTAGAGAAGCGTCAGTCACTTGGAGACATATCGGTCTCTCCAGCATGATCTGTTAATGTCACAAGGTAAGTTGAGATCTCTAGACTGAGTGACTTTTGAGGCATTTGACTTGCGAGTGTGCAGCATTTCTATTAGGACAGGGTTGAAGACTGCCCTATAGGCGCAAGTCACCTCTCAGCAGCCTATAAAATAAAGTGAAAGGGCTTTCAGACAGTCCATGTTGGTCATGGTTTGGAGTCTTTGCTGCAGGTTGAGATACATGCAAAAGGTTGCATTATACTAGATTCGTGGTCTGATGAGAGTCGAGTACAGTGGGGTTATAACATCCCTTGACTTGGATTTTATGCCCTTGCTTATGAGGTGCACTACATAGAAGGCTTTCCTTACCACTGTGGAAACCTGGTGGTCAAAGTTTAGATTGCTATCAACCTGTGTTTTACAAGTCTCGTGTCACTGGTTTGGAACTCAGGGGGGTACTGTCAGTATTGTAATTTGTAGGGAATTTGTTTTGCAAAAGGAAATAATAATGCATTTTTTTTAATTTAGTTTTAGACCATGGTGTTGTCACCAATTATTTGTTTGTGTTAGCCCTTCTTGTAATATGTTAACTTCATTGGGGGACTCAATGATTGCTTCCAGTTTGCAGTCACCAATGAACTTGGTAAGCCAAAGGCCATCTACTTTGGCCTGGACTTCTGAGAAATCGATGGCTAAAAGTAAGGGGTTCAGCACAGACCCCTGAGGTACTCCACTGGTAATGGGTCTACTGGTGGAGGTGGAGTCACCAATTTTGACAGAGTATGTTCTGTTGGTGAGCTAGTTGGCTAACCATCTAGTAATGTAAGGGTTAATCCCTACTTGGGAAGTATGATGCCAGAGTGGGGAATTGTGTAAAAAGCCTTGGCAAGGTTGAGATAGGCTGTTTGCACTTTGTCCATGGCTTTGGTGACATTCTCAAAGAAGTCTACCAGGTTTAATAAGCCTGATCTACCCTTAACGAAGCCAAACTGAATTGGTTCCAGCATATGGAGGTTGCTATGTCCTGGTTGATAAGGTCCACAATAATTCTTTCCATCGGCTTGCAGATGACACTGGTTAGACATATGGGTCTGTAGTTCCCAGGGTCAGTTGATGGCCCCCCTTTGTGCAGGGAGATTACTGTTGCTGTTCTCCATTCTGCAGGCACATAGCCAGCTCTCAAGCTGTGATTAAAGAGAATGGCAAGAGGGTCCACTAGTTCTGGTTTTAGATTGTTTAGTAAACAACCTGGGATATTATCTGGTCCCATTGAGGCCATGTTTATGGCCTGGTGAGTGCAGAGATTACCTGTTCTCTAGAGATACTAGACAGAGGACTGGTGTCAGGTATGCTTTGGAATATGGTAGGTGGGGCTAGGGGGGGTTAAGTTTGTGCTGAATCTGTCAGCTAACAGGTTGGCAATACCTTGCTGTGTAGTATAAGTGATCACATCTACAAACTGTTCAGCACATAGCTGGGCATTCCCTTTTAGACTTCATATGTCGTTAAAGAAGGCCTTATTATTTTCCTTGACTAGGGATGCGATTTTACTTTCATAATTTTCTTTAGAAGACTTTACAAGATTTCTGATTTTCCTGTTTAGGCTCAGGAGGGAAATCTTCCTCTGCAGAGTGATATCCCTTTTACTTTTGCACAACAGTTTCTTCATCTTGTTATACAATCTGTTTATATGAAGTCCACCACTGTGGCTGTATTTAAGGTATTTTTGGAATTAGTACTGCACAAAATCAGATGAAGATCTAATGCTAAGTTCAGCTACAAATGCTTTATTAATCCTACTAAAACCTACAGTGAATAGCAGGCTATGTACTATTCACAGCAATCTTAATATACTCTAAACAGCAGCAATAGTTCAAATGTGCTGAATTAGTACACACATAGACCATAATTTTATAATGTAATTAAGGGAGTCTAAGTACCATTACTTATAATTAAACTTAGATGAAAGAAGAATGGAACTAGAAAACACAGCTGAATAAAACTAGTCAAGATAACAAAAATTGAAAGAGTTTTTATTTTAATGCCACAACATACAATGCAGCAAGTTTTTTTTTTCACCTTATACTGCATTTTTGTCTGAGATATTCCCACAGTTAGTACCATGTCATTTCAAGCATTCCTGTACTTTATACTAATATCTCATAACTGAGAGTACAAGTTTGTTTCACATTACAGTATATTTTTTGTTTACAATATTCCCAGAGTCAGTGTTACTCTTCATTTATTATATCATTATACATTGTCCTGGGTGGCACATTGAGTAGCATTGTTCCCTCAGAGCAGGAGGTTCTTTGTTTTGGGTCTCATCCAGGATGCCTTCTTTATGGAGACTGCCTTTCTTCACTGTGATGACATATTATTTTCAATGGTTACTCCCACTTACTCTCACATCCCTAAGACTTGCAGAAGTAATTGATGTCTCTATGATGTCTATAGATATGGGGGTGTAAGAAGGAACACAGTCCTGGAGATTTGCTTCCATTCCCTACTTGCCTAGTACACTCTGTTGACTGGTACATTGTAGGAGTCAGATGTGCCTCAACAGCTTTGGATAGATAGTTTGTACTGCTTAAGCTATATTAAAAGATGTTTATTGCATGAATCTGTTGTTGCTTTGATGGTTCAGTCATATATTGGGCTTTTATGAAAAAATTGACATACATTTGGCTTTATGGGTCTACTTGATCAGTAATAGGAAAACAGTTAAGCAGTTGCTGGCACAGAAATAATACCACTGACATACCTTTTGCATTTTTACAGATTTGCTAACTGAGGAAGTCCAATGGGCTCAAGAGACCCTTTCTTTGGCAATCGGAGATATTGTCTACTCAAGTGACATGCGTAGTAACATAGCAGGCGAATAAAGAGAGAAGGAATCAAACCCTGTAGCTTTGGCTATAGGAAGCAAAATATTAAAAATCTCAGAGCCTTAATCCTGTATACTTACTTTAGCCAAACCTCACAAATTATGGGTTCATTCAGTTTATAGCCAAGAAAAGTTTTTTTTACAAGAAGTTGAAGTGAATGAATGCATCCTATGGTATTTTTATTTATTTATTCATCCATCCATTATACATCCATTCCATTCTTCCTTCTGTCCATACAAGTAAGACTGATTCAACCCAAGTATCTCTCTGAGCCAATCAGAATGTGGTCTCTGTGATGTGGTTTATAAGGAAGTCATACTCATGACCATTTTGCCTAACAACAAGAAATGACCATATTTATTGTTTCAACTGGAAGGCATTGCTCCACATTTAGTTCATTGTTACCACCTTACCTCATCTTGTGGTGATTTTTGTATTTCTTTTGATGACTTCTCAAAGTAGTTTTTCCAGTGCATCTTGAGCAAGGCATCTTCTGGCTACTGAAGTGAAGTCTCAGTACCCATTAGCAAGATGAACAACCAGTCACCTTGTCCTTTTTCACATGGAAATCCCATCATTTTCTGAGTATTTATTCCTGTGTTATAGATAAAGTGAATGTGAAAATGAATGCTTTTTAGAAATTAAGTGAATGTGAATATGCCTGCTTGCTTGGTGTTTAGTTATGTGTGCTGATAAGGTTCTCATTCCTACTACTTTTTTGTTTCTATGCAGACCCCCTCAAACTATCCCAGTAAAAGAGTCTCCTGCCTGAAAAGGACACTACCCTGAGAACAGTACCCCTGTACACATCTCTGAAGTCCGACCAGCAAATTAATAAAGTTAATACCTTATACTGTACTATAAAAAATCCTTTGAAGTGTATAATGCTGACCTGGGTCTAAAGGCACCTTTTAGGCTATCCCCCACAGTTAATTGGCTCCCTCCATGCTGTATAAATTAACTAGTTTGCCCTAGTATCTTATTACCTAAATCTAAAATAATTATCCTGGATACTGTACTTTTAATCTGCTTCCCTTCACATTAGCCCTGAAAATTATACCCTGCAGCTCAAAATATCCTGCAAGTGTATAAAATATGGCTATAACATAGTGCATAAATTGTTGAAAAAATACAACTAACTAAAACTTACAGCCAGAAGTTAGTTTAACATAGTTCAACATATATCTCTATATCCATACATACTAAAGCCTTGGGAAATACTTGGAGTCAGTGTTGGCCCCGCTCCACTCACCCTCGCTGTGCTCAGGCTCGCTCCACTCCCTAACTGCCCCCAATTTCCACCCACCCCCACTACTGCTAAATTTAAACTAAACTGACCACTCCCCTCAAGCTAAGTACCAATCAGAGCCTCATACATCTCTGAACAGCCCTCCCCCTTGACCCATTTCCTTCTATCCCATACTTCTGCACCCTGTAAGCACAATCAACAATCAAAATTGGCCCATCCCCTTAACAAAATGCAGAAAAGTAAAAAAATACTAATTGCTCTACTGCCTATATTATTTCTATTTTACCATCTTACTGCTTACAAACAAGAACTTGACCATAGTATTCACTACCTAAATGGTCAAACAGCCACCCACAACGTCACACATAAGACCAAACAGTTTACCATCCCCAGCACACCAAATCTACCATCATCAACAAAATATCACCCCTGTAGAGCCACAAAACATAATCCTAAAGACAAAGACAAAGACTATATAAAACTCCTAAAGCTAAGAGAATCCTGTCATTATAACCTTATAATGCATGGAGACATTCATCCCAATCCCAGCCCATCCACCCTGGCCCATCCTGGCTCATCCACCCTGGCCCACTCCCCTACCACAACCCCCACAGTTAAGCTACTCCTTTCTACTTCCACTAGTTCCCTTCAAGCATTTCACCTGAATATTAGAAGCATTAACAATAAGATTCACAACCTGCACGCCCTCCTAGCAACCCACTCCCAAAACATTATGTGCCTTATGGAAACCTGGCTAAAGCCTAATACTAGCAACAATGAGATATTACCTCCTGGATACAATAGTCACCGGTGAGACCGCACTACAAAGAAAGGAGGTGGGATAGCAGTCGTATACAAAAATACTCTAACTGTTAATAGAGAAGCCATTCAACCACCCCAATTCAATAATGCAGAACTCCTTATAGCCAAACTCCAGATCAGTCATAACAAATGCTTGAACATCGTCTGTGCATATATTCCATCAGGCAACAACTTAAATACTCTGGAGGATATCCTTCACTGGTTATCCACTACCTATCCCCAAGAAGCAATAGTTCTTGGTGACTTCAACTCCAACTTGTACCCCTGCTCCTCCGAACCCCCCCTTACCCCAATAAACTTATCTAGGTTTAAACAGACCATAACCTCTCCCACCAGAATAAACAAACTGACCAACAGGGAAAGCATCCTAGACTGGATCCTAGTTAATAACCAACCCCAACAATACACAGCTGGCACTCTCCCTGATGACCTTAGTGACCATCTGCTAACCTATATCGTAAAGCATACAGCAGGAAATCCCCACCAGACCAAATATAAAACACTTAGAAATAGGAAAAACGTTGACACTCCTATTTTTCTAAATGAACTAAAAGCAGTTGACTGGTCAAAACTAAAAAAAATCTACCACTAGAAGAGGCTATAGCTTACTTCAACACTAAATTCCAGCATGTACGATAAAATCTAGATCAAATACAGCACCACGGCTCGCAAAGGATACCAAATCTAAAATCAAAACTAGAAACAAAGCTTGGGCCAGCTGGAGATCAACTAAATACCCACTTGACCATTTAAAATATTGTCAACTCACGAATGATACAAAAAATCTATTTTACTTGACAAAAAAGCTTTTACCAAAATCTCCTACAAAAATACCAAAACCAACTTCAAAAGTTCTGGGCAGGCCTAAATCAACTTCTATATCCAGGTTATTCTACCACCCCAACCCCAGCTAACCACACCATACTGCTTATAATAACATTTTCACTGAAACAATACAATCCCTAGCAAATCAACTAACCCCCAGAAACCTAAACCACTCGCCTAACCAACCCACCGATCATCCCCAGTTTAGCTGCCAACCAGTATCCACTAGATTTATCAAAACACTTATAAAAAAAAATTAAAACCTACCACCCTCGCTGCTGACCTCCTCCCTGCAGAATACCTACAAATAGCGGAAGATGACATTGCGTATCCCATAGCTATCCTAGTCAACAGAACCTTATCCGAAAGCGCTATCCCCTCCCTCTGGAAAATATCCTACGTCATCCTACTCCACAAAGGTGGAAGTTCTATAGACATATCCGACTATAGACATTTTGCCATTCTTTCCCCTCTAGCCAAAATAATGGAGAAATGTGTACACAAGCAACTCATGCAATACCTTATACAGAATAACTTACTATCTAACTCCCAGCATGGCTTCAGGCCAAACCATAGCACCACCTCAGCCCTCCTTTCCTTTACTAACACCATAAACCAAAATAGGAATAACAATAGGCTGTGCTCCGCCCTCTTTCTTGACCTATCAAAAACCTTCGATATGGTCAGCCATGAACTTCTCATTATCTCTCTCAAATCTATTTTCCTCAATAAGCATGCAATCCAGTGGTTCCAGTACTACCTGACTGGTAGACAACAGGCAGTATTATGGCAGGGCAAACTCTCCAGCCAGCTACCTCTCACACTTGGTGTCCACCAAGGTTCCATACTTGGTCCACTACTCTTTTCTATTTTTATCAACAACCTTCATACTGATATCCCTAAAGCTACCTGCATTCAAAATGCAGATGATTCCACTCTGATCTGCTCAGCCACCTCCCCATATGAACTGCAAACCCTAACCCAAAATACATTCAACACTATTGAGAACTGGCTCAGCAACCAACACCTACTGCTGAACCCAAATAAAACTAAACTTCTACACTTCTACTCTTCACCCTCACTAGCAGATCTGCCACACTTTAATTCGCTGTCACGCCTAACAATGGTACCACTATCTCCCCAGATCAGCACACTAAGCTCCTAGTGGTTATCATAGACAATAATCTTAAATTTGACCTACAGGTCAACAAAACAATATAGACCATCAATAAGAAGCTTGGATCACTGTATAGAAACAAAACATTTTTAACCCCAATGGCTAGGACTGCAATTGCTCAGTCACATCTACTCTTTACTCTTCTATACACCTTGCTGGTACTCTCAAACCTCAACAAATCTGAAGTAGATAAGCTCTCCCATAGCTACAACCATATTGCCAGATTCACCATTGGTTCCACTTACAGAACCTGTCACTGCCAGAACGTGAAACAACTAGAGTGGCTAGAACTGCCCAGTATAATTTAATTCAATCAACTCCTAATAGCGCACAAAGTTTTGTACCACCATGAGGATACCCCCTCACTTATAAATATCATTAAGCCCTATAGCAACTTGAGTTCCCTGCGATCAGCCAACAAACTACTCATCCAAACCCACAAAGCTAACAGTGCTACTGGTGAATCCCTGTTTACCAACTTTGTTGGCAAAACCTGGAATTCATTGCCAAACTATATAACCCTACAGTCCTCCATAGATCTATTCAAAAATAACCTCAATATGAACTGGCTTTTCCCGTGTACTAACCCTGATTAAGTTAAATACTGAAAGAATAACCTCTAAATATCATACAGGTAACTATTTCACCAAGCTCTGTATATCTTACCAATACATGTAATTTTCTGTATGAATTGCAGGAGTCATTATTGGGCACACTGCGGGTGTTGCGAAGAACACTTCTGGCTGACATCAAAGACTGAAACAGGGGACAACAGGACTAATAGGGACACACAATTCACATGGTCAGACACAATTAAAGGCAGGAGACATTAGATAGCATCTAAATACGGTTGCAGTTTCTTTTTTATAACACTCATTGCTCCTACTACTGTTGGGACTGTATCGGTATCTTTCTTCCACACTGCTCTCATTTCTGCCTGCAAATCCTGATATTTTATGACTTTGTGTGTCAGTACACAAGACACTGTAGTCACTGGGCGTGGCAATTTCAATAATCAATGTTACTTTTGTCTTCTTTTCTTGGACAACATTATCCAGTTTTCTAGCATCTATCTTTTGAACTGTTGGAAATGTGTGATCCCATGTGATGTAAACTTCATCATTTTCTATAATGCTTTGTGACCAGACCTCCCAACCGTCCCGAATTACTCAATTTTTACCGAGTTTTGGGGTCCAAATGAAGGGGTGCCACGATTCCCAAGTGGCACCCCTTCATTTCCGATTTCTTTGCTTTTTTTTTTATTTTTTTAATTTTTGCGCTGTTGGAGCTGACGTCATCACGTGGGCGATGACGTCGGCTCCGTCAGCACTACCAGCCAGTCGGAACTGAGCTCAAGGAGCTCATGTCATCATTTCCGGCTGGCTGCAAGCAGTAGCTGAGGCGGGGAAGTGTTTTAACCAACTGTTGCTGTTGTCGCCGAGCCGAGAGAAGCAGGCGGGACGCAGGAAGTGTTTTGATTTGAAGAACCAACTGTTGCTGCCAAGAGAAGAATTGCTGGCTTTGCCTTAGCCTAGCCAAAATGACTTTGGTGCTGCTGCCAAGCGGAGAGAAGGGCTTTGCTTTGATGCTGCTGCCAGTGCCTGCTGCCATAGCGACAATGGATCTTCTGCTGTATGGTAAATCCGCTAATGTTTTGGAAATAACTTTGGATTAGGTAAGTAACAAAGGGTGTGTGTGTGTGTGTGTGTGTGTGTGTGTGTGTGTGTGTGTGTGCACATAGGAGATGTCCTTCACATACAGCCATTAATGCATATTTTATGACTTTGCTAAATTGTAGACATGAAATGCACGTGTGTTAGCTGTTGAAGAAACCATTCTGGATATTGTTATTATATGCTGTCTCTTTTTGCAAAACATCAGAGATTCATGCGTTGGGTTGTGTTCATCATAATGTGTACATGCCATGGTAACAATATCCTGATTTTTGTCATTGAAGTAGAATGCTGTAAAACTGCCATACACAGAATTAAAAGCTGATCATTATTAGGAGTGTGCACGTATTTTTCAAGATAGCTGAAAACTTACTTAATCTTTGGAATTGATTTGGTGGAGTTTTGTGCAGTGTAAGACTTGATGGGAAAAGAGGATGGCCACTTGAATCCTTCAAAGCACTGAAGTTTATTTTAGATGTGGTATGGTTATCAGACACTACACTGTGTATAGTATTCAATGGAGTTGGCTGCCTGTAGGACACAGCTGATGAATCGCTAGACTTGATAGCAATAAAAGGGGATTACAAAATGATGTGATATATTTCAAGCAGTAAAAGAATGCATTCAAAACGCTGAATTGCTACAGAATATATTTGTGTCTTCAGCTACAGATGGTGCTGCATCAGTGTGCTCTGTGTTACACATGACCTATGGCATGACATATCTACAGATTAAGTGCATAAGTGGCAAGTATTAGGTGCCTTTTGTCAAAATGGCAATGGCTGCCTGCCATTAGAAAACACTGTTGGTGAAGTTTATGTACACATGCTGACAGTGATCTGTGTTCTGGGAGATTTCTGTCTCTTTTGTGTTTGTGCAAGTGCAGATTTGAAAAAAAAAAAAAAAAAAAAATATATATATATATATATATATATATATGTATTGTGTAGAAGTAGAAAATATAAAAATGTTCAAACAAATTTAAAATGCAATTGTGTGTGGAAGTAGACTGTTATCATGGAGATGTTCTGAATAGGGAAGTTTTGTCATTATTGGTGCATGCATTTTGCTTCATTGCCTACGTTCAAACAATACATTTAAAATGTAGTTGTGTGTGGAAGTAGACTGTTATCATGGAAATAGGTTCATAGGTTCATAGGTTCATAGGTTCATAGGTTTATACTAGGCTATCTGCCCTAAGGCATTTATAAGCCTAGCCCAAATTATTGTGGCTTACGCCACCCCTTATATGAAAAAATACTGTGCCCATTAGTTTGTTGTGCCTCTGTCCAGCAGTGACACAGAGATGATTGCCGGGGTAAACCTACGATCTCCCATCCACAGGTCTAGATTTCTCTTGAACAGAGTCAGCGAGGTGCTCTGCCTCACATGGACCGGGATTTTATTCCACAGCATAGGGAGTCTCTGAGTGATAAATCTATCCCTCCAGCACGTCCTATTTATATCCGTGCTAAGGTTTAAGTTGCTTGCTCTAGTGGTTTTGGTGGATTTGGATTTTTTGAGGTGGAGCATGTCCATTAATTCCGGGTTGGACATGGCCTTGTATGTCAGGCACATGTCACCTCTGAGCAGACGGTATGCGACTGAATAGAGCTGGAGTTTCTTCAATCTGGCAGCATATGGCAGATTTTGGAGTCCCTTTATCCTTTTGGTGAGGAACTTTTGGGGCCTCTCCAATTGCTGCAGATGTCGGGTAAGATACATCCCGAATGGGGCATTGTACTCAATCATTGGTCTGATAAGTGAAGAGTACAGGGGAACAATGACCTCACTAGATCTGGATGTGAATCCCTTCATGATCAGGTGGGCAATGTAGAAGGTCTTTCTAACCACTTTAGCAATGTGAGTGTCAAAAGAAAGGCCACTGTCAACCTGGGTCCCCAGGTCCCTGATAACCTCTTCTGTGCTTAGTGGATTGCCACCTATATGGTAGCTTGGGGTTACCTTGTTTTTCCCGAAGGGTATGACTATACATTTTTTGGCGTTTAACTTCAGGCCATGGCTCTGGCACCAGCTATCTGTTTCCGTGAGTCCCTTCTGAAGGATATCCGTGTCCGATGCACTTTCCACTATGGCGCCCAGTTTGCAGTCGTCTGCAAACTTTGTCAGCCAAAGTCCTCCCATGTTGGCCTGTACTTCTGAGAAGTAGATGCCAAACAATAGGGGGCCAAGGACCGAGCACTGTGGGACACCACTTGTGACCGGCTTGGAGTCTGACACAGAGCCAGCAACTCTAACCCTGTGGGTTCTGTCCTTAAGCCTGTTTGCAACCCATCTTGTGACATATGGGTTTACATTTAAGCTGGTAAGTTTTTCTACAATACCCGAGTGGGGTATTGTGTCGAAAGCCTTTGCAAGGTCAAGGTAGGCTGTATGGACTGCCTTTCCCTCATCAATGGCCTTGGTGACTGGTTCGAAGAAGTCGACCAAGTTCAAAAGGCATGATCTTCCCTTGACAAAGCCAAACTGGGTCGGGTCCAATGTCTGCAAGTCCCCTATATCTTTGTTTATGAGCTCCATTATGATCCTCTCCATAGCTTTGCAGACTAGACTTGTTAAGCTTATGGGGCGGTAATTACCAGGGTCCGTAGAGGCGCCACCTTTGTGGAGTGGGACCGCAGTTGCCGTACGCCACTCCTTGGGCACGTATCCTGTGGTAAGGCTGAGATTAAACAGCTGCCTTATGTGCGGGTTTAATTCCTCATTTAGCTCGTGTAGCACACAGCCGGGGACACCATACGGTCCCATTGATGCTGTGTTTTTAGCTTTAGAGAGAGCAGCTTTCACCTGCGCATTTGAGATGTCCGGGAGGCTACACTCGGCTGGGATAGTTATCTCTCCTTTATCGAGGGAGAGGGGGGTGAAGTTTGCACTGAACCTGTCTGCCAGTATGTTGGCAATGTCTGTGGGTTCAGTGATTTTTGTATCATTTTGGACTAATTCTGAGCATATCTGGGAGTTTCCACCCAGGTTCCTAACATAGCTGAAAAAGGCCTTATGATTGTCCTTTGAATCCATGGCAATTTTTCTCTCAAAATTGGCCTTAGTTGATTTTATGAGTGCTCGTATTTTTTACTAATAATGACCAGGGGTGACTCCCTTTTATGGATTTTGTTCCATCATGTAATAGCTTTCTCCTCTTATTGTAAAGTTTGTTAATGGCTGGGGTCCACCAGACTGGACGTTTGCCCTTTGTGGAAAGAGTCTTGGTTTTATTTGGGATTGCCTGATCCATGCAGTCCTGGAGGTGTTCATAGAAGGCATTTGTAAGGGCTTCCGCAGCTTGGGTTGTGGTTTCCTCTGGCTCAGGGGCCTTGAAGGATACCACACCAGTTTTGAGTAGTGTGAAGTTTGCTTTAGAGAAGTTCTTCACTATGGTTTTTTTTGCTGGGGGTGGGGGCGGGATGTGGATTTCCAGTGAGATTAGTTTATGATCAGATCTCACCAATGAGGGATATACTTCCGGTGTGGAGCATTTTGTCCCCATGCTTGTGACAATGAGATCTAGTATATTTTCTCCTCTCGTGGGAACAGTGACTAGCTGTTCCATGGCATTTGAATTTATGAACTCCAGGAACCGTTGGGCTAGAAAGTTAGGGCTTGAGTAATGTTCCCAGTCTATATTCGGTAGTTGAAGTCACCCAATATGATGGTGTTTGGAGATACATTTATACCCTCCAGTGTCTTCAGGAAGGCTGTGTGGGGTTCCTGAGTTTGAGAGGGTGGCCTGTAGCATGCTACAATTTGTAGAGAAGTTTTGCCTATGGTTAGTTGCACCTGGATGGTTTCAAGCTGCATGCGTTGCCACCAACCTGGAGGTGTGAGTATCCTTTATGAATATGGATACACCCTCCTTTTGTGGTGTGGTCCGGGTTTTGGGGCCGAACGCATGATATGAGGTAAAACCTAATAGTGCCGGGTGCTCTCAGGAGCCTTGAACCAGGTTTCAGTTACAGCACAGACATCGATGTTCTCCATACTGAGAAGGGCCTCGAGTGCATTTTGAGATTTAGACTTCTGGCATTGAGCAGCATTACCCTCAGTTTCTTCCCATTTTTGTTTTCTAGGGTGGTAGGTTTAGAATTTGAGCCTTGCCTAAAAAGGCACTATGGGGTGGCAAGAGCCTTAGCCAATATCCGAATCCCAGGGTGACAGGTGCAAGCCGTCCCTTGGCAGCGTGGCTTGTCAAGCATGTCATCCCAGGCAGAGAGACACTGGATCCCCTTTGAATGACACCAGACATTAAGCCAATTGTTAAAGCTGATCATCTTTTCTCTATATTGTGGCATCATTCTTGGTGAAGGAAGGATACTGCTCAGGGTTAGGGTCATACCTGCCTGGGCTACATAATCAGAGAGCTCCTCTATGTCTCTTTTCATGTAGTCCAGGGAGGAACGACTCAGGTCGATCACACCAGCATGGACAATGACTGTGTCATATTTGTACTTGCCGTGGAGTGACCCGAGTGCTTGTGTTATGTGGCGGATTCTAGCGCCCGATAGGCAGCTTACTGTGACCCTCTCCTTGTTCAGCCTGGTGAGTGGGACGTCAGTGTGTCTGACTATGGAGTCACCTATGACAAGTATGTTTGGTGTTGTATTTGGCCTTAAGGGCTGTGACTGCTTTGCACACTGCTTTTGTGGTTTATGTGTTGCTTGTGGGGTATCTTGAGGTAGCAGTTGTTTGGGTGTCTGCTTTGGAGGCCTCTGCTGTTTAGGTAAATTTTTACTCAGAGCCTCGAGTATGTCTTTGTGTGTTTATGTGTTTGATTCAGTGGAGTGGTAGCATTATGTGAGGCTGGTTTTGTGGTGTGTGTAGTTGCCTTCTCCTCCTGTCTGGTCTTGCCAGTTCTGAGTTGAGAGAGCTCAGCCTCCAGTTTGGCTAAATAGCTGCATCTCTCGCAAGTATTTGTGTTATGTGGGAGGAGGAGAGGGTTGTCTGTGTACATGAGGCAGTTATAACATTGCCTCAAGATTCCCAGATTCACCAGCTGGACCGGAGAGGAGATTGACAACTGACCTTTGGACATGCTAGAATAATATTGGGAAATCCTTAATTGAAAACAAGGGCCAGTGGGGAGTGAGGGTGTAGTGCTTTTAATTTTAGTGCTGACTTATATAATTGCTTTAGTGAGCAAGTGCCAGGTAACTTGAGTGCAATGTGTTACAAGTAACTAAATGCAAAAACGACAAACAGTAACTTTCTTTCAAGTGAAACAAGGAAATAAGTACAGTAAGCAATGCAGATATCACTAGTGATCCACAGAAGCGCTGAGAAGTTATTAGGTGGAATTAGCTTCCAGGGAAATAACAAGCAAACAAACAACAAGCATATAAACAAAGCTAGATTCAGTAGACCTGGATCTAGTCTATGCTAGAGCAAACAAGGTGAACCAATTTCAGTAAGATACAGTTCAAATATTCAGGCACTATAAACCTTTAACCAGAAAATTCCCAGCTCAGAAGGGCAGAGTCCAGCCTCTTCTCCCACAAAAGTGCAGACCACGAACCTTCTTAATGTAAAATAACTGGCCTGAAGCCCAAGTGCCTAAACCAGAACTAATACACTTGGACACTGGGCTCTCAATCAGCAGTTCCCAACTTAGAAGGATGAAAGCTACCTGTCCTGCCACCACAGTGCTTGCCACAAACCTTCCTAATGTAAAACAACTGGTCTGAAGCCCAAGTGCTTAATCCAAAAGACTTGAATGATAGCTACACTTTAATCAAGTTACAACCAAGCAGTAATAAATACCATTGAATACTTTAGAGAATGTCTGGATTAGTGCTCAAGTTACACAAACAAAGCTAGATCCAGCAGGCCCGAATCCAGTCTATGCCACAGCAAACAAGGCGCACCAACTTCAGTAAGAAACAGTTCAGATATGCATGCATGTTCTGAATAGGGCAGTTTTGTCATTGGTTCATGCATTTTTGTTTCATTGCCTACTGGAAAAATGTTTAAACAATAAATTTAAATGTATTATACAAGGAATATAATTTAATAAAATCAGGAAGGTGTATCAAAGAACGCATGTATGTTTCTTGTTTTGTATGCAAGGGGCCTCTGATTTGAAAACAGCCCAAAGGTAATCTTTATCCACCACTGGCCAGATGCATTGTCTTTGGATGTGGTGTGGGTTGCAATACTGTTTCAAGGCAGATAAGTTTTAATGCCAAGTCTATTTTCATTGTGAGACAGTATTGCTTTTTAGCAGATATCTATTAGTGTTTACAAATTGTGCTATAAAATGTAAAAAAATAAAATCCAAATAATCATTGCAGAAGTAAAGCAGTATGCACACATTAGTGTTTATGGTAAATGGGGTGAAATAGCCAGGTAATGGGGCATTGGAATGGCTGCAGGGGGACTCTGGTGCTATATTTTGGTTCCGTTCTTCAGTTTGCATTTCAAAGTTGGTATCCTACAATTCCATTGGAGTGGGCGGGGTTGTTTAATTATGTATGCACATTTTATGTTAATCAGCGTACAGATTTGTACCTATTTTTCACAGGCCTTGTCCAGATTTTTGATGTTTCCAGGTTGAGAGGTATGTTTGTGACTCATGTTTCCAGTGTTTTTTCAGCCACTTCAGTACCATAATGTTTGCAAAATTCCCACTGCATCAGTCTTGCCATATTATTATGCCTTACAGTATACAGTCCTTCTGCCATTAGTATGTCACAACCAGCAATGAGGTGTGCAACTGTTTCCAATTTTGTTTTACAAAACCTGCATTTGTTTGTTTCTCCCACATGTTCAATGAACTTTGTAAACCAATGCGTACATAGCCCACTGTCTTGGACCACCAATATTAACCTTTCATCTCTTGGTTTCAATTTGCCTCTCCTTAACCATTCCTGTGTTCATTCCTAATCAACATGAGGTTCTTCCAGAGGTTTTCTATACCTGCAACTATATTTATAAATTTTACACATTTCATGCTTTCTGCTCTGTTCCTTCACCTTTCTAATCTGGTCCTTCACCTTTCTGATCTGGTCCTTCACCTTTCTGATCTGTTCCTACACCTTTCTGATCTGGTCCTTCACCTTTCTGATCTGGTCCTTCACTTTTCTGATCTGGTCCTTCACCTTATATTCTTTCTTTTGTTTTTTTGCACATTCAATTGCTGCCTGATTTTTATCTGCTTCTGGTTTGATATCCATTCCTGCTTGATGCCGATATGCTTCTGCTAGATTAAGCAGAAGTTATCTTCCATTGAGATCAGGGTGATATGCATAATGGTTTTCCGCCTGCATTTGAACATCGTGAGTTCTCCACTCTGTGACCTTACAATGATCAAGCTAACATGACGTGACATTAATGGTTTATTCAGACTCAACCTTGAGTCACCCTCTGCAATGTAGACGCATTCTTTGTTAACAAGGGTGCTTTATTTAGTTATTTTTTAAAGCAAAGACATGCCTTATTTCATTGCTCCACAAATAAATATGGAAAGAGCTCCCTAAGAAGCACAGTGTACTAGGCAGCTGCCTAGCTGGCCTATGCATATGGCTGGCTGTGCTGTACACACATAGTAGGTAATAGTCCTCTATTATGAAGTCTATAATTAGAAATTGAATGTAAGTTAAATAACGGTAAAAAGGTAAACAATGAAATGCCAACGTCAGGTTGTAGATCTCCTATAAAACAAAGGACAGCAGCAATTAGCTGGCACTTGTATCCACTTAATAGTTCACATGTAATTACTTTTAGCTTATTCTTGGACAGGTTTAACTTTCTAAATAAATATTTGTTCTGACTTGAATATTCTCAGTCCAGAGACTTATTTAATATTAAGAAGGTAAATAATTCAATAGGCTTTAAGTAGGAAGAATTACACTTAATAGTGTGTGTCTGTTTTTGTAAAATGTGTGCTCATTGTTTATTTCACCTTTTATTCTGAAACATATTTCAAAATTTGTTATACCGCTTACCCTTTAAAAGTTTTCATTTGAATGACCATGACTTAGAAATGCACAACTTTCACTAGCGGCAATATTTTTGTCAGACATCCTAAATGCACTTGGATTTGTTCTTTTGGGGTTTAAATTCTGCATTTGATTCTGTATGACAGTTGAAAAGAATGAGAATATAGTCACATAAATTGCAGATTAACATTTAGTTTGTGCAAAGGTGGAAAAATAAAATTCCTTCCCACTACTAGCAGGTTTTTCTATCAAGTACAATACTGAAGGAAAATGCATGCATTTTCATTAAAAAATCTATTTGTGCATAAAAAATCATGTATTGAATATTTGATTAGAATGTGGTACAACAATATGACTAATACTGTAAATAAATGAAATGTTGCACTGGATATTTATTCCGATCATTCTGGGCCATTTTCACAATACATCTTTTTAGCCTATTTGTAATTAAGATTTAGTACTCTCTGCTACCATCCAGTGGATATATAGGGACATTTTGTTTTTGAATTTGAACAATCTCTGAAGGCACTGAGAAATGAAATGAGTAATCTCTTACAAATGTATTGAGAAAATCATCCTTATATACCTAATATTATTGTGTCTGTGCTATACACATCATAATAACAGGTGAATATGCAGACAGAAATTGGATTATGCTTCGGAATCACATTAGAATTTTCACTCAAAAGGAAACAGGGACTGCACACCTGATAATTACATTAATGAGGGATCAGAGCCAAACAGAAATTCATGGAGCTGTTATGAGATATGTTCTAACAAAATCAAAGTGGTAGGGATGGAGAAAACAAATAGAAAGTGCTTTGTTCCTTTAAAATGTCAAAGAATACTGACTGCCAAATAGTATACACTGTGCAGAAAATATATCTTGATTCAGCAATGGTTGCTGCTTGCTTTTGTTGAGAATATTTTAATGTCCTTTATTATTTAACAAAAATATGGAAATGTCAGAAAGTAGTGCTCATAACAAGGAAATGACATGGAAAGAACAGTATGCTCTAAAACAGAAGATTAATTTCTGGTAAAACACACTAAGATATCGATGTGGAGATGGGTAACATTATCGGCAATATTCGCACAATTGACAATTTTTTTCAGATGTGTCCTTTAACTTTTTTTTAATTTTTAATATGTTTTTATTTAGTTATTTATTTAATATTTGTTAAACTGGCGAGCAAACTGGTTTGAGGATCATTTCTAACCATGACCTACATTAACTAAGGTAGATTACAAAGGAAAAAAGTCAGATATTGAAATTAAAACAGTATAAAGTAGAATGTAGGAATACAAGCAATGTATAATGCACATTAGCATATAAGAAATACTATACTGCTAGGTACAGCTTCATTTTGATTTAGACAATAATGTTTGCACTAAACAGTTAGTAAGTAGATAAGAAAGCTGACACAACACACTAGGTATGGCATTCAGTGGATGGTCCATACATTTTTGTAGGAGAAATTGAGGAATGTATGTTACTTTTCAAGAAATTACAATTTTTACCCAGGGACTACAAAGCACATGTATTGGAATTTTTCTGTTACATGTGTTTTTAAAGGTATTTAAAGGGAGTTCAGTTTGTCTAATGCATCAGGTTGGAATAATTTTGAAGAAAGTTTTTTCAGCTATAGCTAAAACTAACAACCAGTGACAGTGAAATCATAAACAACTGGGATATTACATGTTATATGAGGATCACATATTACAGTAATCAGGTGTAGTTAACATTTAATCAGCAGAAAACGTTCAAGTAACCAAATTTCAGATGTCACTAGCTGAATATGAGGCATCAGAAATTCTGATAACCATAGACCTGATAAACAAATATGACATGTTAAATATTGTAAGAGTGTACATTACTCCAAACGCCATTCTGAACAATTTACATAAGTAAATCAACATACTGTCATGGCTAACTACTGACATAATACAAGATATAATAATCCTAAGAGATTTTAACTCATGCTCACCTGATCCACTATCAACAAACTCTACACCAAAATTAGAATCTAGTATGAACTTATTCAGTTACAGCTGAGTAACGCAACAACTGGCTAGAATAGAACTCTCTACTAGACATTGTATATTGGAGTGGATATTAACAAACACTAACAATATCATCAGTACAGGTATGCTCACTGATACATTGACCAATTGTAATCCAGTTTGTTAAAGTAATTATTTATGTTAAAGTAGAGCAGGAAAATTATATACACATATGAAACATATGTTGGATAAAAAATCAAGAATTTATATTTAATTCACTACTAAAACAATCCCATTGGAAACCATTAAATATTTGCCTGGAAATTATGCTGCTATGTATTCTAAACAAACATTTATATCAATTACCAGCTCAAAACTTTCCATATGGGTTGAACATAAAAAAAAAAACAAGACTGGAATAAAAAGACAATACTTGGAAACAGTGGAAAACGGGCAATTAAATACCAACCCTACAATACTATAAATCCATTCTCAATCAAGAAAAGATCAAATAAAGTTAAGAAAAAAGACTTTGCCTATTTATAATCCTCTTCTAAAAAAAATCTTAAGGACTTCTGGATATATATCAAAAAGTTGATCTTACCAGGTAATAAACCTTGACCTAATTCATTACTGGCTTGTAAATTGAACTATGACTTGTACAAACACATTAAGAGCAAAAAAATACAATACTACTATATCAGCTTCTCCTAATAATCAAATATCTGGTCCATTAAAGCTACACAGAACAATACTAAAAACATATTTTAACATATCATTAGAATTCCTAAGTATAGCTGCAGAAACAGTTGCCTCCTAATGCATAATCCCTATTAGGAGAATAATAAGAAAAACTATATAATATACATCTTGAAAAATCATACACAATGTTATTGCACAAAGGGGTATAATAGAATGATCTGATTATAGACCTATTGCCATCTCACCATACCAGCTGAAAGTATTTCTAAAATGTGTATATTATCAGCTTGTTAACTGCCTTACAAAACAATTTATTATCCCCTACGCTGTATGGTTTCCACCCAGATCATTGCACTGAAAGTAAAATGCTTACCTTCCTCAGCACAATTAACCAAAAACAAAACCATGCTCAACTAATTGCTGCCAAATTGTTGGGTGTAACTAAAGTTTATGATATTGTTTCTTACTAATTATTCATGACAAGACTAGGCAGTATATGAGTAAGTAAAATACTATAGACTGGTTTACAAATTAGCTTACTAATACATTTTAAAAAGTACTAATTGCCAAAATGGTTTCTCCAATTACTTAACAATCCATGTAGGGTACCTCAAGGATCATTCTGGGGCTCCATACTCTTTAATATATTTATAAATAATATGTACAAATTAATTACAAATGCCTATGCTGTTCAATAGGCCAATGGCACAACCCTTGTATACCTCAGCAAACACAGTCAGTCAAATCAAAATAACTACTCAAAAGTCATGTCACAAGATTGATAAAGCAAAAGAAAATTATACATTTCAGAATGACATCACTCCAAAGCATCACTATATCTGACACTCCTCAAACGAAATTATCAGGAGTTATTACAGATCAAACCCTAAAATGTGATCATTGTATTAACAATACCATACTGTACCCAAAGCAAACAAAAAAAAAACTATATGAAACTTTACAAGTTATATTTAGCCATGATCAGTCCTGTCTTTGTCTAAAAATACTGCCTCCTACTTATTTATATTTTATATATATATATATATATTAATTGTAAGCTGCAATTTTGTCTTTAAATGGTAAAGCTTTTTCTCCAGAGGCCTAAACTGAAAAAGAACTTGATAAGGTCAAAGTTTTCCCAGTTAACAAATGGGAGTAAATAAATACACTGATTTGTACCTAATAGCATTTTGGCATAGTTCTTTTTTCAGATTTAGCCAATTGTAATATATACAGAAATGATCCCAGAGACATGTTTTTCACAGTGCGAATAGATCTGTGGGCTTTGGTTGCTGCAATATTGCTGTCATATAGTATACAGTTTACTGCTGATAGTGAGTAATAGTGGTCATTAATGAACTGCAAGCTCAACAGTGCAATGAGTATAGGTCCCTCTGGTATTCTTGATAAATGGCCTGTGTCTGTATGTCTGTCTGTTGTACTGTAAAGGAGTTAGTGTTTGACAGTTACTAAAATGAAAGACTTTCTATGTGAAACATATGTTCTTCAGTTTTTGCATCAAATTATAGGGGTCTCAGATTGATAATGATTTCATTTCCAAGACTGTATAATATTATTATAATATTGGACATTTGATGTAAATGTTTGCTTCATTTATTAATTTGTTAATCAGGATAGCACATTGAGCCACATGAACATTCCTTAGGCTCAGCCTCAGAGTGGTGTTTGATCATATGACTTGCTCAGAGTCATGCAGCTAGGCAATACAGACAGACAGAATCAAGCTATGGACTGCAGGAAACAACACGTTTACTCTTCAACTTCATAGAATATTAATCCTCTATGATAAAGTCCAGAACAAATTCTTTGTCACTGATAATGCCATATTTTTGATATTGTCACATATTTGCTCAGAAATATTTTTTTCTAAAATATTAGTAAATGAGCAACAGCTGGCTACAGGCCAATAGCAATGTTTGAAGCCCTTCTCTTTATTACCGGGAACGCCATATTTTTATGTGTTTTTAGTACATGACCAACCATCATCTCTGGGCTAATAGCGTTTGTAAAGTTAGTGAGGGCACTTTGGGGTTGTGTATTGGAGAAGAATACTTGAAATTTGGGAGAAAATTTTGATGCTGAGTGTTAAATAAAATATGTATGTGTATGTGATCCCTGACAGCAGAGCTGTATAGATTGGCCAGCTTGGGGTAAATTTGATTGAATCTAAGGTTGCATTTTAGTGGATTATATTGATTATTTTAAAGTAAAACTATGGACAGTGTAGGCATTTGCATGATGGTGTATAGAGGGAAGAGCATTTAAGAAGAGGTAGATAGTGATTGTAGGCTTGGGAAGCAATCACAGCTTTCATTGATGCTAATATTGATAAAAGTGGTTTTAAGAGTTGCTTTGAGGAATACTTTATTTGTTCCAGAGTCTTCTTGGCTCATAGAAGTTTGCATAAATAGGTTGTTGATTCTGGTCTTTTATTTCATTTATTTATTTTTCCATGTCATGAGATAAGCAATAGATTATTTTGTTATGTAAGTCGTTTTAAAGGGTATTAATTAGGGTTGGATTGGCATAACTCTAGTAGAGATTCCTCTAAGTGCTGTGTTGCATTGTTGATAGAGACCAGTTTGTCATGTAAGGTTTGTTTAGATGTTTAAGAAACATAATGTATCATTAGTTTGGCATAGGGTTTTAAGAATATTAATGACCAGCTGGTTAATATGAGAGAATTACTGATCATTGTAGGAAACTGTACATGCAGACATTTAAGTTTGTTGGGAGTATTTTTATTATAATTTCTAGTGTGGTGCTTTTAGTATTAAGATTGGGTTTCTTTCTAATCTGTGCTTGGTTGGAGCTGCTTTCACAGTTGGTATTACGTTTTCCAAAATGTCTTGTTTAGAGTCGTGCTTGCTTGATTATTTTATTAGTATGATTCCCTCACTTTTTGGCCTTTTAATGGGCCCAGAGTCAGATTTCAATAATGGTTTAAATTTCTGGGGTCTGTAATTCTCTGCTTCAGGCTGTGTTCATTTGTTACTAATATACGATGATCATATGCACTATTGTAAAATATATGGGGTGGTGATGTGCTCTTGTTGTTGAAGTCATTAGACTAGTGTAGCATCAATATCACCTAAAATAAGTTATATTCTGAGGCTAACTACCACAGCATGTTTTAAATACTTGTAAGTTTGTTAGATGACGGTGTTCTTGGACAGTAGTTTTTTTATGTTTTTTTTAGTATGACTTGGTGGATGAAGGAATATATATTTTTCCAGTGCTAGTTTATAAGTTGTTGTTTGTCTTTTTGGCTTTTCCTGGTTAGGGGTTGCCACAGCAGAACTCCGGTCCGCTAATGATTGGCAGTCGATTTTCATGGTGCCAAGTTGCCAGCCCAATGCCCAACCTTCAGCGAGGGCACACCCATTCACGCATATCTTTTGGAGGCCACTCAACCACGGAGAGGACATGCAGACTCCACACAGAAGACACTCCAGCTGAGAATCAAACAGGAGAACCTCTTGCTGTGAGGTAACAATGCTACCGCTGTACCACCTATAAGTAGTAAGACTATTTAACAAATGTATGTAGTAGATGTGTACATCTGTTTTTTTTTTTTTTGGTTATGAGTTGATTTATTTTAGTTATATTCCTGATGTTACATATTCCAATATTGTAGGAGTAAGGAGTAGTATAAAACATAATTTGTAGATATTTTATTATTGTAATCAAAGAAAACGTCAGTGATTTCTGAAAGAATATAAAACCATTTATACTGTTTTTTTGTTGGGAAATTGGTAATGATGACAGTAGCATGGTTGTTGGTGATAGTTATCATGAGTGACATCAGTGCATTAAGAGAGAGTGGGAAAAGAGTGGCTAGATGATGTTTATAATTTATAAAGAAGATGATGTAGATGATGTAGATGATTGATAATGAGAAACAGGTAGGGGAGTGAGAATAGCTGAACATAGGGATGTTGTGTGTAACAGAGATTACCGTCATGAAAATGATTTTCCCAGAATAATTAGTGACTTCCTGTCCAAAACCTGTAGAATAAGTAAGTAAATCAGCTGAGCCATTCTAGATGGTAAATCATCTACCATTGTCATCTTGTTCAGATGCAGTCCTCCATGTATTTAGTTTATCTTATAGACTTTGTACCAACTTCTCCACAAATATACTGCACTGCTTCATGCAGAATGACAAACAGGGTATAAATTTCTCTTTGTCTGGAGAGGTCCACACTAGCAGCAGAATTTCACTTATGAATTGCCAAATAGCATGACTAAAGCTTTACAATAGGTGGTGAGCAGCTAAACCATTATTCAACAGTTTGTAAAGCTCTTTCATGCAACTATCCTTATGTCACTGAAACAGCATAATAATGTGAACGAAGGCTAAGAAAGCTAAAATGTTGTTTTCCTTCATTAATTTCTGTGTTTTAGTCACTGGGGCCAGATTTCAAAAAGCACTAGGAAGCACTATGTAGGCAAAATGGTGCAACAGAGTACTTGCACTGAGATGTGGAAAGCACAGAATGAAAACAATGGGAGTTCTCTAAAATAGAGGCATGTAAGAGAGTCAGCAATAGATCATTTTGAGATGATGTAATAGATAAAGAGAGCAAGCAAACTTGAAGTCACATAGCCATTAGTGAAGAGCAAGGAAGAACCTATTTGGAAACAGCACAGGTGGTGTACATTGCGGAAAAAGTCAACAAATCTACATGAAAGTCCCATGCTGTCAGTCGGTAAAGGGAAGTCAATTACTGTCAGGTACAGATTGCACAGTCACATTTTAATGACATTTTGATATATGTATAGATTATACAGGCCATTGCTTCTGACACAGGTCATCATGATGCGACAGAGTAGGGCATACAACTGAGATAAGATGTGACAGCCACAAAATATACACAGTGTTATGTATATCTGCTGTGAATGTTAATACAGAATTGAGTACCTCCAGTCCCAGTCAAGACAGGATGTGTACCTGCACTTCTTAAATGAAAAATATTAGATACTGAGTTTGAAAGAGAAAAGGCTGACACATTATTAGTACCAAGGTGGGCAATGAAAGGAATGAACATATTGCCTTTTCTAGTTGCTGTTTCTTCTTTTGTTGTTCCATTTTGTTGTTAAGTGAACTCTTTATTTTCAAGCATGTGCATGATTTCTTATATGCACACAAACACACACACACACATACATATAGGTATCAAAGACATAAATATATATAGATATGAATTTGTGTAATCCAAGACACAAAAACTCAAACAACAAATAACTGATGTAAATTTATTCAAATTCAAAATATAAAAAAAGACTGAAAATGTTTTTATACACACATATACCCACATGCACCCACACGCACACACACACACACACACACACACACACACACACACACACACACACACACATGTACACACTATAGCTTGTCAAGAGTGAATTCTTTTAAAATTGCATTGATTGCTCTATTTGTCTAAAGGAGAAAATACAGAAAGAAAGAAGATTGACAGCATGTTTGCAAGGTATCTGTTGGTTTAGGATACTAATGTAAAAACTTTCAGCTACACTGAAAGTTCCAACACTAGGGTTTGGAAGTATTTGTGAATTAGGGATAGAGTAAGAGCAGGTGAGGGGGCTGATTTAATATAGGGTATATATTTTGCTACACTTGTTGGTGTCTAAGAGTTTTGTGTAGTGGTAATCTTAGAGAAAGGGTTTTTCTAAGGTAATGTTCAGAGTTAGGTCTGGGGAAAGGCCCCCCCCATGCATCACCTTACTAACACATGGTAAGCCTTCTCTAATCCTGCTCCTATACCTGTACTTTATATTAGAGAAACCCTTTCTATAATGTTAACCTTCTTCAGACCAATTATCTCTAAACATGTGTTGGGATTTTGTTGAACAGATTCCAAAACACAACTGTTTATATCCTTTTGTGATCTTTTACTTTTTTGATTTCTTTATTTTTGTCATGTTGATTTTCTAAATGCTGATATAGATCATTTATGTTTGTGCTTTTTGATAAATCAGTATATACTCATGTGTATGTATATTTTATGTCTCTCTCTTTTATATATATATATATATATATATATATATATATATATATATATAGATAGATATAGATTATATATATATATATATATATATATATAAGTATGCATGTACTTGGAAACCACTAGTTTTATTGAAAAGTACTTTGGCGACAGCTGTTTATGTCATCGCAGTCTGCTCAATTAAATAGCTTTCTAACACCTGTTGATAAAAGTAGCAGATTGTGTGATTCTCGAGATTACAGGATTTTCTCTTCCCTGAGAGATGAGTGATCTTGGACTTAGAATATGTTATTAGCAGGGGAGAAGGGAGGGGGGCTTATCCACCTGCAAAAAATAGGTTTTATTTTATCTTTTCTTGTAAACTCTTTGCCTGTACCAAGATTGATGCTCCGCACATGCATAATAGCATGTTGACATGTATAATGTCTATCATTTAGTGTTGACATTATGCAACTTTGACAATCATGCCATTAGACAAAGGTAAATAAATCTATCTATATATATATATATATATATATATATATAAAACTAGATCTACAGATATATACATAAATATAGATATACAGCTAGAGTTGTAGATTGATAGATATTAAGACTAGGATTTTACGTCTCAGGTTAGAGGGAGAAGTTATAAAAACCTAACAGTCATATCCCGGCTCTACTTCTGTCTGTCATTACAAGATGCTAGTTAGCTTTCAGTGATGCCATTCTAAGCATTGATCAATTGCCTATGACTAACAATAGTTTTCCAAATAACTGGTTATGGAAAAATTGAGAAGTTAAAGTAAATATCAAAGCTAAACAGAAGACATTATTTGTTGTACACTGTGTATAAGGAGGAATACGGAACAATGGAATTTGTGTGGCACGTAAATAGATTTACAGAATATCAGAAATTGTTGTTACAAGATCTTTGCAAGAATTAAACATGATTTTGATAAAGATAGAGATTATTTCTATCCCAGATGAGGCTGAAATAAGCTGTACTTGTTCTAAAACAATGGGTGACAAATGGAAGAATTATTTTCTTAAGATATTAAATGAAAGGTAAATAAATGTATGAGAAATTCGGTACAGCTAATGCTAAGGTTTGTGTTGAAACAAGGGAAAATGTATAAAAAACTATAGATCCGTAGTGATATGCTACATGCTGATTATAAAATATAAATATTTTTTTTAAGAAGGGTTCCTGTAGTATTAAAAACAACAATGGGAGAATTCATGTATGGTGTCGATAGGAAAGAGGTAAGAGACATTCATTACAAGAGAAGTGAGGAGACAGGTGAAAAGAATAACGTTTTTGTAATATTAAAAAAAGAACTTTCGATAAGTCAAATCATGCACAGGTACAGATATTATTGAAAGACTATTGCACAGGAGGGAATGTGATACATTTATTGAAAACATTATATGACTGTCAGTAATAAAAGTAGATGTTAATTGACAGAAAGAAATATAAAAAAATGAAGAAAGGTTTGAGTGAAGGATGTCCAATCATAGCTGGCTTTCAGCACAAGAAAAACCTGCACTCGCTGGGGGCCACCTGGTCCTGGGCAGCCCCCAACCACAGCAAGTTATCTTATTAAAGTCACCTTGTTATTTGGATTTAGGGTTCATTTGGTGATTTTGATCTTTTAGTGAGTTTTATAAATATGGGCAGAACACTTGACATTATAACTGTCAACCACTTTGTTCCAGAATTCTGGGCAAAGCCAAACATAATAACAGAATAAAGACTCACAATCAGGGACATTTTAAATATCAGTATGGCTTCTGGGGGCCCTAGCTTAATTGAGTTATTTTCTAAATGGTTATTCCTGTGTTGTCTTTTTCAGGAATGGCACATTGAAAGGATGCAAGGAAAACTAAAGTTAAACAGCTACACTAGATTTTTTTTGCTTATTCATAATTCATGTCAAGCCATCACTAAATAAAAAGGTTGTGTAAAAAGGAAAAAAAATAAATAAAATGCACTTCAGATTATAAAAAAGTCATGGCTTCTTGAAGAAGCTGAATAGTAAGGAAAAAATATGAGAAAAGGAAGAAAAATGGAATGTAAATGTTTTGGAGAAACACGAGATGGGAGAAAACAGAGTGGAGGACTGGAGGATATATGGGGCATGAAACAGTAGGCAATACCAAGGACACCATTTCACCCCAGTCTATTCCTGTACATAGAGCTGATGTGGTGTATCATTGTTTATTGTTGCAATTGTCAGTTAACTGTGAATGTCCTTCTGTGAGATGGAAAAACACAAGAGTGGTACACAAGCATGTGTTAATGTAAGAGTGTTGTAGCTACATTTCAGTCTGTGCATACTGCTAGGAGAATGAACTAAAAGGTTCCTTAGGAGGGGTGCAGTGCCAGGGTAATACTTAAACAGAAAGTGTCCTGGGGGCCCCAACTTGAAATTTACTGAGTGCCCTCAAGATGCTAATACTGGCCTTGTGCCGAATAACCAGTAAAATCTTTCTGGTAGTAATGAAGACAGCTGCAGAATAGACATAATGAAAATTAGAAGTTATGTGGAATGTGGTGCAAGGTTTATATTGCATACAGGAATGCCATACACTTATGACTCATTATTAGTAAGAAAAATAAGTGTAGGTTAAAGACATTGTGAATCAAGCACTAGAAAATTTGAATAATGGATGATTTTTCTTGAGAATGAAAAAGTAAACCTTTAGGAAAACAAGTAAGGTAGGAGGTACTTATTTTATTGAGAGAGAAATAATAGTTTTAAGAATATAATATGGAAAGAATACAACAACAGTGGAAAAGAAGTTTGTAAATCTAAGAGGCATTATGACACTACAGAGTGTGTTTTATTTTTCTGTCAAAAGAACAATATAAGTATTGATGTCTGAAGTTATCTGGCTATTTTATTAAGGATTATGGAAAGAGTAAAGAAGGAATTAATTCAAATAGTTCTGTGTCTTTCAAAAGATGAATTATTTGTAATTACACCAAGCAGGGCAGTTCTTGTATATTATATATTACATCTTGTAGTGCATGTAGCATCTCTATGTTTAAATTACAAAGTGAGCAAAATTAAAACAAATGACAATAGAAATAATGGTGAATACATAATTGAATTTATGGGAAATCATTAGGAAAGAGAAAATGGAGGACAATGAAACAATGAAAAAAGTTATAATATGGATTTAGTGAGAATGAAAACTTTGGCATGAAAAACAATAACACAGACATAACCTCATAGACTTTTTTCAAAAGGTAACCGATGAAGGGAAAACACTACATACCACCTATCAAGACCTGTTAAGCTATACAATACAATACCCCACTCAGATATTGTTTGCAAATTCACCAAACTAAGCATAAATCCCTATACAACTTGCCTGATTGCCAGATAGCTCCCAGATAGGAACCAAGAAGTCAGGATTGGTGATACCACCTAAAACAAGAGGCAGGACACCAGTGTTGGCCCCACTCCTGTTTGGCATCTCTGAGGTCAAAGGTATTGTCAAGGGCCTCTTCTTCTTCTTCTGCTTACAAATCTAACATAAGTTTGATTGTTACCATATTGTTTAACCCAGGTGCTCTATCTGCTTCAAGTCTTAATATCCACTTGTACTCAGATATCTCCAATTTATTATTTATATCACCAAGCCTCAAACTTCTATGTACAACTTCTAATATTTTAAATGTGAAACTGTGAGATTCCTTCATCCATCCTATGTTGTGCTAAAGCATTAGATGCAACACTCCTTCTTATGTCCGATTTGTGCTCAGTGATGTGATCTTTCAAGCATCTTGAGCATTTTCCAACATAGAATCCTTGGCGCTGTGTACATGTAGCTAAATATACTACCATCATAGTTCTACAGGTTGCTTTTGAGCATCCAGTAAGTAAATTAAGATATGAGATTAAACACCAAGCAACCTGTAGAACTATGATGGTAGTATATTTAGCTACAAGTGGATATTAAGACTTGAAGAAGATAGAGCATCTGGGTTAAACAATATGGTAACAATCAAACTTGTGTTAGATCTCAAACAGAAGTGATATAGGTGATTTGTTTTGTTTTTGCTTTTGCCTAAAAAAATGTGCTTTTATTGATTGTATGTTATTTTTGAGTTTCTATTTTAGCTGTAGGTACATGTATATAGATATATTTTCACATAGTAGTATGGTTTTAAAATTTTAAAATTTTATAATCGATCTATTAATGATGTTTGTTTCCACATTGGATGGCTGTGTCATGTGGTTTGCTGTTTTATCCTTATATATACGATAGTTTCAATTGATTTAATTTAACACTGAAGATGGGACATTCCCGAAAGCTTTGTTGTTGTTTTTTATTAATAAAGTGAGCGTTTTTTCTACCTATTCATTCTTCTTTTTGCCCTGTGTCTATGCTAAGTCTCTTACAGGTTGTTCAGAGGTAATCTATGCTTGGCATATTGAGCATCCTTAGATCCATCCCTGATGGAGTGTTTGCACATCCATAAAATGAGCAGCACCAGATAGATTAGATACAGGGATTTGAACTTTGCTTGCAAGATGAATATAACATGCTGGTGAGACACATATGTGTCTTTGGGGATCCGCATGCTCTGGAATAGGCTCCCCATCCATGTGAAGCAGAGTCCATTCCTAATCCAATTCAGGTGTAATCTTGACCATTGTATAGGAAATCGGCCACTCATCCCCAGGGAGTCCCCCATGCTTCTTATACATACATATAAATATACACATACAGATAAAGATACACACACACACACACACACACACACACACACACACACACACACACACACACACACACACACACACACCACACACATACAGGCACACATATATATATGGGGTTCTTGTAAAATATTGGCAAACATAAGGCAAACACACCAAAAGACAAATATGTAGATGCATACTTTTAGAAAATAGTTAATACATTTTGGCTATCCATCTTTATAACCAAACAAGACATACATAATAAATACAACACAACTTCTATAAATAAACTCTACATGAAATTAAATAATACATACCTCACAAGAAAAGAGAAAACACAAACATCTAACACAAAACACAAACCATATAAACCCACCATTGAAGAAGTGATTTTGATATACTTCCATTCTTCATAATCAATATAACAGGCCTTCAGCATATTTAACAAAACTGCCATTTGGCCATCTATATGACAACAATATGTATAAAATTGATCCGAAGTTTTGTGTGGCAGTAATAGCAGAGGCTTAAGTCTCTGAGCTGTTAAAACCTGCTTTATGTTGTCAAGGGTACAAGGTATGATTCTTTCTTCCCATGTGACTCTAAACAAGTCACTTGATCAGACAGTGCTCCTGTTTCACTACTGGAAAGAGACACATGTCCAATTGGCTTGCCTAGGTAGCAAATGTATAAAATAAAAAAAAATAAATAAATAATATGTGTGTGCATGTTTTCTGATTCATGGGACAGAAATGTATTTTCCTTTACTGTAACACCGAAAGAAAATCAAACACAATGAGTTTTAACTTTTATCTGCTCTAAATGGACCCATACAAAAATAGAACTTATAGAATGTCATAACCATATCATAATAATTAGTTTGCTGCAGAGATATAATTTGTCACCAACAATAACAATGAAAAAAAAAACAAACCAAACAATTCCAAACAAGATAGTAATCATTCCTTGAAAATTAATAATTTCTTCACTACAGCTCAGGGTAACATTTGTTGATTTTTCATTTTTTTAATCCCATTTCAAAATACAAAGCGCCTATTTGGGATCTACTATGAAATGCAGACTTCATGAAAGTTGATGTTTCAAAAGAATAATAATAAAAAAAACAACTTGAAAACCAAGAGGCCGAAAAGCTACTCTTCTTGTTGTTTGCAGGGATCAAGTCTTTCTGTAGTCTCTCAATCTTATATATACCAACTCTTTTATTTATTTTTTTTTTTGCAGGCTACTGATACTTGTGAATTTCTCCTTTAGATTATGTAGGAAAGCAACCCATTTAATATGTTGTTAAACAGTATTCCTCATTTCTAGCTAACTTAGTGTTAGTAGGCAAAGTTTTCCCAACTTGTTCTTCTCTTTTGCTTAGCAGACCCACTATAGTTCAGCTATGCCTGCAGTCACTGTTTTTTGTGAAAGATTATGTCTGTGAACTTAATTATCTCCCATGGCCTCTTTTATCTGTATAAAGCATTGTTTTCTGTCTCATCCCCAGCCTTGATGGAGTTGCTGCATATTCGTAACACAAACTCCACTCGCGCAACCCACACACAAGGCTTTAACCTGGTCTGCGGCATTAACAGAACTTGTTGGCGGGATAGATTTGTGTCCCAAAGACTCCTCTGTCTGTGGAATAAACTCTGTCTCCCTGTCAAGCAGAGTACCTCTCGTCCTCTTTAATAGGAACCTGGATGACTGGATGGGAAACAGAAAATATACCCCTGGGATCCCACCTGCGTTCCTGCTGAACATTTTTGAACATTTGTAGCCTGGATTTCTATCTAATTGCCTGGGTTGTTAACCTGGTATGGTTTACTGTAAGGGTAACAGCCAGTGACAGCTATTACAGGAAGGAAGAAGGGAATAATAACTAGTAAAGGGGAGCACCATTTGTCAAAACGAAGAAATGAAAAAAGATTAGCAGAAGACCACTTGGCCAAGAGTCATGAGATCAATGGTGCTTTAAAAAAGCATGCTGTCAGTATAAACATCCCATGCAGGGTGCAACATATCCCTATACCCCATGCAGGAGTCTATCACATGTACACCTCCCTTCCTATTATATCTAATTTTAAGATTGTCAAGTTATTAAAAGTTTCATCAGTGCACTACTCTGTCAGTAACATTTGACCATCATCCAATAGATCATTGTTACACAGAGTGAGTAAAGATCACATCGTTAGAGGTGAGTGACAGGCAATGACTATGGGGGGATGAACAGCACATTGAATCATCAGTGACTAATATTATGGGGAGCAAGGAGTGTTGACTTTAAGGGTATAAGCACTCATGACTAATGGAGGAAGTAGCTAGTGAGTAGGGAGAAGCCAATAACGATGCCAGTGAAGTGACATTCATGACAGTTTGAAGGAGAGAACAGTGCTACTGTCAGTGGAAGTAAGTTGTACTCACTGCTAAGGGAAATTAATATTATTGACTGAGACAGTTATTGATGACCGCCTTAGAAATAAGTAGAATCTATTGTCAGAGGGATTCAATAATAAAAAATAGATAGTAGCAATGCATCCCAAGCTCCACTTATGAACTCTGTCAGCTACATTTCCTACCCCCTTCACTCAGTTCTTTTCTGCACTGTATGTGGTTTATCTACATGTGCTTTAACATTATTTTTGGTACTAGCCTCAGTTATAACATTTCTGTTCACACTTTGGATGGCTGATGGCTGTATTTTGCTATTTGGTTTGTATTTTATAGACAAACAGATTCATCTTGTGACATTCATTTAATTAACACTCATTCTGGTCCCTTCTAACAACCCTTATGACATCTGTTTTGTTCTGGAATCTAACATTCAAATTGATTTTGTGTTCTTGCTTATATGATCAGTTTTGTCTCCTTTTTTAAATAATTTTTACATGATCACATGGGAAAATGCAGACATCATATTGAGGGAAAGGTGATCATTAGAGTCTTGGAAATGCATTTTGATAGTGATTTTGAATGTCATTAGAAACATGGTGACTATAGGTGTGTGTGCTGGAGGGGGATCAGTGATATTACAGTGCAGTGTTTTACTACCCCTATAATGTATTCTATCAAAATTAGATTATCAAATTAAATTACTAATTGTTAATTTTATTTAATTTCTTTCACAAATAAATCCTTTGTTGAATTTATGCTGATGCTGAGATGATCTGTAACAGACATGTTTAATATATTCCCTACATTTCCTTCCCTTTAGCCATAAAATTGTTCAAAATGTAGTCAAGTAAAAGCCTTTTTGAATAACATTGTGTTGGTCAGTGTAATTGAGCCAGGTAATAAAAGTAGTGTTTCCATCAATAAATAAAACTTTTTGTCATGAATTACAGTATAGCAGTTTCAAGTTGCTTTTAGGCCACAGTTTATACAATACTGCTTTTCTACAGTAAGTCTCATAAGAGAGGAATACATTGGTAGACAATATCCACAATTTTGGCTTTTAGTAGAAGCCTTAAAATTTGCACTTCTTTTGTGTACAGGATCTATTTATCTACCCAGACATAATGGCTTGACAGCTGGAAGCACTCAGACTGTTGAGTTATATTTTCCATGTTGCCTAAAGTCAGGCACTGTCTTCCTCCTCTTCTACCAGACATCAGTTTTGAAACATTATGGATCAATGAAAGTACTTGATGGCAGGAAAGTAAGAAGTTTTAAACTATAATTTGTCTAACAGACAACTCTACAAAGGAGATAGCCAGGAAACTGCTTTAAATGAACATAACTTATAACCTTCAACACTATTGTGCTACCGTGGAGTTGATTTCTATATAGGGGGTTCAGTGGCCTCCTGCTACATGGAAGGTATAGGGGGTCATGCCCCCATGTAAACATTTTTTGTGTTTTTCCCTGAAACTGGCTTTTAAGCTTTTTGATTTTTCAAGTTGTTGTCTGTCAGATAAACATTGCTTGATGTATAATTGTGATTCTTTGATGCCAACTTATTTTCAACAGCTAGGAATTTTTTTGCATTTCCTATTTGCTGTATAATGGTTTCATGTTTCCTGCTAGTATAGCTTTTAACTTCTTTGCTGAAGAATCAGGGAAAAAAAACAAAAAATAATGGAGGGACAAAAGCCCAAAATTAAGGAATTTGCAAATAAAATAAGGAGTTTTGCATTATGTGTAAAACTGAGTAACACAAAGGCCAATGCTCATCATTTTTTGCATCAATTTATACATTTTCTAACACTGCAATACAAGCTAAATATGTAGTTTCATTGCTGTCAGGCAAAACTTTAGTATACAATATATAGTATGAGTTGGCAATACTATGATTAAACATTGTGAAGGGACAATGTTTAACATGAGTGTACTCACATTATTAAATGATCACATTGCTTATGTAGGTGCAATACAACAGAATATTTCAACAGTAAACAATGACAGATCTAAGTTGTCTGCCAAAAAAACAAATTCTTTAGATGTTGATTTAATTACACTTCTACAGTTCAAGTACCACTAATATGGCAGGTCAATATTCCATGATGTTTTTCTCTTCACTGCTGTAACTATAGATTTTTTAAATACAACAATGACTGCTTTATTTCAATGCAAAGAAAAATAGAAAAGAAATATATATATACAATTATTCATGCAATCCTGATGCATGGTTCACCAAGATCATTTTGTTGGTTGACCCTATTCTGTATTATTAATTATCCATTATTTACAATTATTATACCAGCAGGACCAGCCCATAACCAGAATTTACAAAGATTATCTGTATTGTACAATAACTTTTGCACCACATTTAAATAGCTCCATCTTCATTATGGCTACTTATAGTGTGCAAATCCTGTTATTTCCAATAATGCAATGTAGTAGTCTCATTCATATTTTCCACACCTATTTATGGAGTTCCTTTTACTGTTGGATTAATGATTACCTTCCAAAAATCCCATACAGCTTTGTGAATTTTAATAGTTCGAACCTTCATAATGCCTTTTTTATGTTCTTCCATTATTTGCATTAATTTGTCTAGTTTAGGTACGGGCAAAGTTTTCCATTTCCTCAATATTATTTTCTTTGCAAGTAACAGTAGTAACAGTGTTGATGCCCACCTAGGTCTTTGCAATCTTGTTTCCCCAATAAAAGAACATTTGTCTTTGTCAACTGCCAGTCTTCTCCCACTAGTTTCTGCAGCAACCGATCAAGCTCACTTTTATATGACCATATTTTATCACAGTCATGGTTCCACTTCCCTTCCTATTTTAAGCCACATCTCCAACAATAAGAGCTTACTGTTGGAAACATTGTATGTATTTTTCCAGAGTGTAAAAATATTCATGCAAGCACTTACATGCAAATATTCCAAACCTTCCTGGGACCTGGTTGCAACTTTTGGGGCTAAGCACATTTTATTCCCACCTCTGTTATGATTTCCTCTACTGAATCTTACTAATTTTGCATTGCTGCCCTTTGTTTTACCCATCTATCTTTATTTATTAATTTATATACTTTGTTTACTAGGGTTTTATTAGGTTACATTTCCCTTCTTAATCTCTTCTAAAATTTGATCAGTTCTGTTTTTTCCAGATTGCTTCTTTCTATCTGTGTATCATGTTTGCAGAAAATTCTGTATAGATCCCACATTTCCAAATTAATTTTGGTTTCTAAACGGATCCCTTGATAAATTTTTTTCCACATAAGCCTAGAATCTTCCTCCTACTGTCACAATATTTTTCTGCTGCCCAGTTTTTATGCCACAGGGATTTTTCATTGATCCTATTGGCCATGTCTCAAACAACTATGGCTGCTAATCTTTCATTATGAAAAAAAAATGTATTCTATCATATTGTATTATTTTCATCTCTCAGTTCTCCCTTTGTTCAAATTACCAGTTCATTTCTCCATTAACGTGCCAACATTATTTCTTTCCATTTTGCCTCATACTCTGGATTCTGTATATTCAGAAGATTCTTCAATTGCCTGGCTCTGTCATCTTCTTGTAATTCTGTAATTGCCAGCTCCCCTTCCTCATTCAGCAATAATGTTTTCTGCCTCCTAACCCTTAGTTTTTTTTCTTCCTATAGATAGTTTCTCAAAATGTATTCCTGGACCATATTCAAATTCTGGTGCAGCATATATTACTAGTGGTATATATACATTTTCACAGTATTTATCCTTTGATCAACATCACTTATTACTAACTTCCACTTCCATATCAAGCGTTTCATTTTTTCCAGTATGTGTTTCCATGTTTCTGTCACGGAATCTGCTCTAGTTGCAGTTAACAATACTCCCAAGTACTTTAATTTATAATGTCTGCCAAGACTAGCATGTTCTTTAACTTTTTCACTCCTGTGGAGCTCAGGAAGTTTTCACTGTAACTTCCAATGGGTGGAGCCTAAGTCTTTTGACAGAATCAAATTATGTCTTATTTCAAACAAATGTTCATATCTCTGGAAACATAGGGGGTATGAAAGATTTATAAATGGCAAACCCTTTAGCACAAACAATTTTTATAGTGGTAATATTATTTAGGTTTTAGGCCTTAAACTAAATTTTATAAGTCACATTAAACACAGTGACTATTATGTTTGTAATATATCTCAGCAACCACTCATATTGCATACAAACTGTCAGCACCATGTTGTTCATCTAGTTAAGAGCTTTCATATGAGGCTAAGGAATTCTGTCTGTGTTACTTGGCTCTTGAGATACTTAGAAAAATGCAAAAATTACATCCATATAAATTAATGTCATAAAAACATTTAATATCTCTTTACCTGCACTAGACAGAGGTCAAATATTAGCGCAGCTGAGTTTGACATTCTTTAAGCTTTTAGAGGAAATCTTTTAAAACCTTGTACATAGCATAGTTTTGGAATTATTGATGTAAATATGAACAAGCAATATTTGACGCCTGGAGGCATCAGTAGGAGTTAACTGCAGATTCCGCTGGAGGTTTCACTTGGTTCTAATGACATAAGAAGCTCAAGAAAGTAGCACACTTTATGCAGATAATCTTTATCTTCTCTTTATTTCTTTTGTAGTATGATATTTTTAAACTTCCTCTGTATAATCAGTATCATTCTGATATCTTTGTCTGGATTTATGGTATATGACATCACATCATTTGCAAACATTGTCAGCTTCTCTTCCTTCTCCTGTCTCCAGTTATATCCCTTAATAATAGATTATCTTATATTCCCTGCTTAGTGTCTCTTTCTATGTAATTCCACTGTTAATTTGGCACTTGATTTTATTACTGCAGTACAAACAATATATATTGCATTTACTAGGGTTATAAAGTCCTCAAAAAACTACATTATTTGTAGAATGTCCAACAAATATGGCCAATGGACCCTATCGAATGCTTTCTCAGTATCTCACCCCACCAAGACCAATTCTGTTTTCCCCTTTTTGCTGCGCACCGTATCAAAAAGGCTTTTAAAACATTATTAAATTTATAAAACCATACTGCTCTCCACTGTTTCAAAATTACTGCTATTATTGTGCCTTGTGCCATGATTCTGGAAATTTCTTTGTCTCTAGTAATTCATTAAAAATATGTCACCATACAGGGATTAAGTCATCTAACTATTCTCTCCATAACTCTATTGGGAACTCATCACATCCTGACAATTTCCCTGCTGCTTGTGTTTTGACCTTTTCCCATACCAAATATGTATTAAAATTTCTTCCCAGTCTTCTCCTATTTGCTGCTGCTAAAATAGGTATACAAAATATTCCTCGAAAATATTAGCTATTTCTATTATATTATCGGTAGTTGTTCTATTGCTAAGGTTTCTTAAATTATATATACTTCTCTCTACTTTCTGCTGACTTAATTTGCCATTAATGTCTTAATTTGCCATTAATGTCTTTCTATGAATAGAGGAGTTGTCATAATACAGAACTTAAGGGAACTGCTTACTTGCTAACTTTTCTACTAACCTACTAACCTTTTGTCACACTTTCTAGTCAGCTCATCCACATCCCTACTCTCATCATAGTTAATGCTCTCTCCCTGTGCTGCAACTGTTTGCACTTAATCCTTTTTTTATACCCCAGAATCTTCTATTCTGTCCAATAAATTCATACGTGAGCTATAATTCCCACTTCAGTTCCCCTTTCATTATTTTTCCACTTCTCGACCAAACTGCCTTGTTCCAAAATGACAAAAGACTCAAGAACAAACAGTAGAATAAAAATCCACCAAGCTGTACGAACTCTGCAACACACTTTATTATTAAGCGCTTTTCGTCCAACTGGATCATTGGACTTCCTCAGATAAAATGTAATTTAAAATTCATGGATTTAAATACAGCTCTAAAAAGATCAGGTGACCTACTCGTTACATATTTAGAGTAAAAAACGTATTTAATTACAAATCCGTTATGGATATATTAAATTAATTGTGTTATCTAAAACATTTATGTTATTTAAAACATTTTACAGCCAGCCAACAAAAAATATTTTCCACAAAAAAACTTATTCTTTTTTAAACAATATATATATATATATATATATATATGTAAGAACATGTTATATAAACATATAAGTATAAAAATATGTTTATAAAATGTAACTTTATGAATCTAAATGTATACAAGACTAGATATTCTAGATTTGAGCATCTGAACTATCTTGATTCTGATCAGATATATATATATATATATATATATATATATATATATATATATATATATATATATATATATATACTCTACCCTCTGACTGCTTATCATTCATACCTTTTTACAAAATAACAATGCACAATGATAAGGAAGATGTATATGTATATATACGAAAATGAAGAATCAGTATACTTACACGCACATATACTTATGTGTAAATATACCATTCTTACCTATAGGTATATATTTTGTTTAAAAAGAATAAGTTTTCTGTGGAAAATATTTTTTGTTGGCTGGCTGTAAAATGTTTTAAATAACATAAATATTTTAGATAACACAATTAATTTAATATATTCATAATGGATTTGTAATTAAATAATTTTTTTACTTTAAATATGTAGGTAGGTCACCTGATCTTTTTAGAGCTGTATTTAAATCCATGAATTTTAATTTACATTTTATCTGAGGAAGTCCAACGATCCAGTTGGACGAAAAGCGCTTAATAATAAAGTGTGATGCAGAGTTCGTACAGCTTGGTGGATTTTTAAACTGCCTTGTTCACTTTGTAAAAGAACCTTTACTTCTACTATAGTTGCCTCAATGACTGTTTTCCTTTGCTGTTTTCTATGCCATTCTATGCTGAATCTGCAGTGTCTTTCTTTTAAGGTACGCCCTTCCAGTGTCATAACCAATACATGATCTGATAATAGGATTGGGTACTTATTCATTTCCCTCATTGCTGATTCATATTTTTTATTATATACCATTGATCCAATCCAGAAAGCATGCTGTATTGCAGCAATCTGTACAAGAACTGCTTATTCCTTCTCAAGAGGTCCCCTATGTCCGTCATGTCATATATCTTCATTACTTTCCTAAAACTGTCCCCTTTGTATTTATCCTAAGACTTCTAGGTCCTCCACTTCCATCTTATCTCCTTGAGATTAAGTTCCAGTTTTCTACTACCATTCCTATCCCTTGGGTAATACTTTTTCCATAATTACACTTTTTAGCTCTGTGCTGCACACACCAGGAGGTGTATATACATTTCTCAGTGATAATTGTCTTCTTTCCTTCTTTCCCATTTACAAATTACTAATAAGATAAAAAAAATCTACCCTCATCATCTCATTTCCTAAAGGAGACTCCTCCCTTTAGTAAAATTATTACCTCTTTTATTGTCCTCTATTGCGTTGGCATAAGAGTCTTCACAAAATCCCTTGCTAATCAATACTCTGTGCTCCTCTTTACCTAAATGAGTTTCCTGTAGTAACGGCATTTGTGTTTCACTTTGCCTAAGACATTGCAAAATCCTCTTTATCTTGTTTATCTCCCAACCCATTTACACTCCATGTTACTAACTTCACTGTCATTCTATATTTTTATTCCTTTTACAAAATGTCTTTTTCAACTTCAAGGTGATTCCTAGATCTTTCCAACCTTCCTTTATGGTATGATCAGTATATTTATCTACCTTTAGATTTAAATAATATCCATGGTATTCCAATGGAAAATAAATTAAACTTACACTCAAACCAAACTATATTAAAAAAAAACGTTTTTATTTGATAAAAATGTTGATGTCCATTTTGTAATGAACACATCCTGTTTATGATGCGTTGTTGTCTTTTTTAGTGTCTTTCCTCCAATTGTTTTGCCCCCTCCATGATTCTCACACCTCATGCTTTTCATATCCTTAGCATTTTCAGATACTTCCATATATGTGTAAATTACCACCTTTGCCCCCATTATACTTTTCTTCCCTTATTTCTCATTATTTATCCCCTTGCCACCTCTTGCAATTTCATCAGTTTTGTGAGACTGTGTACATCTGATGTCCTGGCTTGCAGCACAAACTGTCACGTTTAGTCCATATCTTCCCTTACTTAGTCAAGGATATTACTGTAAAACCATTTTATGCTTTAATAATACACACAGTACAAAAAACAGATATGAAGCTGTATAAACATGGTCAACAGCAGAAACAAATGCTAAATTCAACAAAAAAAGCCAGACCAACGATGCCAGTAAAGTAAAAAAATTTTTAATGAAATCCAGAGAGCTTTCAGGATAAATCCTTCTTCAGTTAACACTGTCATGGAAGGCAGAATTTTGTATCCTATCTTTTTACCCTCTTTAAGATTTCTGAGGTGTGATCGCAAAACGCAGTGTTGTGTTTTTCATCTGAATCTTTGAGCTCCAGCTATTAACTTCTTATCTAATGTTTTGTTAGTACAAGATCTTGCTTTTGTAAAATTCTCATCCCCATATATAATAATATTTTTTTGTCAAGTTCAGTTTAATTTACAATAAAATGATCCAAATTTGCAACTTGCCAATGATCTTGAATATAATAAAACAGTCAACTTGTGAGGCATTCACCTAGTCACATCTCTGCCCTTATATTATTTATTACCATCTATCGGGCATTTTTCCTCTAACCTTCTGCGCACTTTCTATTTTTTATTTATTTATTGACATTTGTACCGGGGAGGTCCGACTGGACTTAGTAGCCCCTTTTCAGCACAGGCCTGGGGAGAAAAACTCCACATACAAGAATGTATATATATATATATATATATATATATATATATATATATATATATATATATATATATATATATACATGTGTGTGTGTGTGTGTGTGTGTGTGTGTGTGTCTATATATATATATATATATATATATCTACATCTAATCTAATGACAGTTATAATTGTTTACAGTTTAATATACATGTCTTGATTTTTCACAAGATAAAAAGAACTTGTAGGTCTAAACTTATGAGAAACCAGTGACTTAACATTGAATAATCAGCATATAGTCAAAGTTTCACAGCAGTTATAGTGCAGTTTGAGGTATTTAGTTTGAGAATTCTGAGACTCTGTGACCTCATCTACTATGTCAGGGTCCTTACAGGTTTGTTGAAGTATTTATCATTCTTTCGTGGCTAACACATGAAAACCATGTCAGCAAACATCTGGATATTCTTGATATACAACCCTTCAACAGTTAACATTTTCATATTCCACACTACCTTTACAATGCCCTCCTAAATTATGGGTTCACTTGGAGTCGTGCAGCTTTATGTTTTCCCACTGCCCTATGCTTAAATAATTTTTGTGTGTTTGCATATCTGAGTGTGTGTGTGTGTGTGTGTGTGTGTGTGTGTGTGTGTGTGTGTGTGTGTGTGTGTGTGTGTGTGTGTGTGTGTGTGTGTGTGTGCGTGTGTGCGTGTGTATATGTGTGCGTGTCTGTGCGTGTGTGTGCATGCGTGTGTGCATGTGTGCGCGTGTGTATCTATACCTGATGATTTACTTACATTTCTTGGATAAAATAGAATAAAAAAAAATAAAGACATTGCACAACATTTTATGAGACCAAAATTAATACAGACCTTTTTTTAAATGTTATATCACGTATCATTTTTTACGCACTGAGCAGATAAGAGTTAGGCCAAAAACATCAAATGATGCTTCTGAACAATCTTATTGTAACAGCTTCTTTAAATGAAAGTAAAATATGTATATCAATTTTATTGTACTGCATTAAAGGATATTAAATTACACTTTTTCTTCTGTTTCTGCTTCAGGTGTTCAGATTAAAGATATGGGGTTCTTGTTTGGGTTGTCTGGTCACTTAATAACTGTGCTGAAATAATTCTATCCAGATGTTTCTATAAATAAATCTCAGCAGCACATAACTTGCTTATAGAAGAGTCCAAGTTACCTGAAAATGAAACATTTATTTCCATATATTGTAAACGTTTTGATTAAAAACTAAATCTTAAGAAAAGTCTCTGGAAACATGATGAATGGTCTGAATGAGAAATTGCATTTAAAAAATAAATGTCTGATGCAAACATTTTTAAGAAAAGGAAACTCTTTTGACTGGCAGCAACCTTGTATTTTTATAGTTACGTTTTTATTATGCTGAACTGACAAGCCTTACATAATAAATTATTAGTTATAGAACTGGTGGAATGCCTGAAATGAATATTAATAGGGAAAAACCCGGACAGCTACATTCATATCATGTTTTCTCCTTACTATGGTTTAGTTAAAAGTGAGTTTTTGAAATGGCATTGCTAGAAGTGATAAATAGATCAGTAATGCGTCTGGAAACTGATACATCTTTTCCCTGTTTCACTTTTAACAGCACAGGAGCTGTAACATGACAGACTGAGTCACCACCAGGGAACAGGGATAACCGGTCAATAGTTATCTGATCTGATAGCTGTGATGTCACAATAAGAGAAGCCTCATTTCTGATGAGGCATTAACACTAACAGAGCAACAACTGTCTGCCTCTGGGATTCACATATAATCTATCTGTAACACTTTAGTGAGATGCTTTTTAATGGACAGAAGAGAAAAATGTAGCACTTTAACGATGATGAAGTGACAGCTTTGAAGAACTACAGTAATAACAGTTCCTGACTTCTATTTTTCAATACTATGGGATTTAAGGGGAGGGGGTGTGCTTTGAAAGAAAGGTAAAATGATGTTTAAGAAGAAAATGCCTTGGAATATCTATAAAGCTGTGACCTGTACCTGATCATACATTTATTGTTATTTTAAATGCAGAGTGACTGTATGGCATGCTCCTGATGGAAGCAAGCTAGCAGATGTCTGCCTGCCATTAGGATATTATTGGTCATGGGCACATCGTAAAAATGATAATATTAAGGCTATACCAGTAGGAAATCCTACTTTCATCGTATCGAATAGTTTCATATGGATTCCTTTCCAATGAATGAAATGTAGTTTGATTTGTTTTGTCATTAGAAATGATCCATCAATGGAATTATTCTTTTTATTTTGGGGGTGGAGAGGGGGAGGATGAATATGAATCTACATGACTGTTGATTGCCAAATTCAAGAATATATAACCACATCATTTTCTGATGACAAAACAAAAAAATATGATATATGTGTGGGTTAGGATCCTGAGTCATAACTGAAACCATATAAGGGGTTATATATAAATAGTTGTGTAATTTTTCTCACTTGGGATTACCACAATATGTTACTAGTAACTAACCAGTTTTCATTTACAAAAACAAATATAACCAAAATAGAATTTTGCGGGAGAAAGTGGTGAGGCAATCACCTCTACCAACATATACAAGGTTACTCATATGTGTGGCAGGTGTTAACAATACATAGCCGTAGATTACAACAGTCTGTGTTGCATGGCACACAAACTTACAGTTCAGCAGATTTAACTATAATAATGTAAGGGTGATATACTTGCCTTGCTGTCCAGGATGTAAAGCATTTTATAAAAGTAAGCAGGAAAAAAAGCCTTAGGACAAGAATATATCAACATACTTGAATGGGCAATATGACAAATGCCTTTGCTAAGTATTTTAAAGTTTGCTCTAACACTGGTAGGTATTTGTTTTCCATACTTGAGAAGGTAAAATTTTATTTGGAATTTTGTGAGTTACTGTGGGAGCTCAAAACTAATTTCAACAACTCCAGTATTAAATGTGAGTGTTAGTGTAGCAAGTGTAATATGTATATTAAAAATGAAATCTGCTTCCCTTCAAAGTCTAAGGGTGTAAAAATGCTCTATTGATTTTTGTGACTTGTTTTTTTACACTTTTCCTTTATGTTATGTATTATGTGTGTTTTTCTTTAAATACATACATTGGTCATGCTGTTGAAACATTTTATGGTGACTTACAACTATTCTTTTTTTTTTTTTTTTTACTTTTTTGTCAATTCTGACACTACATAGTGTTTCATTATTTAGGATTTCACTGGAAGCAGCTGGTGTGATTTTACTTCCTGGTTACAATATAAGGTTATAAACCTCTTAAAGGTTAAGTATCTATAACTGTTCACTGTACATTGGTGAAGTCTGATACTTAATTTCTAATTTCTTGAAGTTTTTATTAAATAAAGCTTGTGGCTATCTTCACTGGATGATGTGACTGTGTTTGCTTCGGTTAAAGTTCTGAGGCTACATTGGTTAATTATTGTTCAACAGTAAGGCCTCTTTGAAATAAATAGGACTGGCTTGAAATCTTTCTTTGTTTTTAATTTATGCTGGTAGGAAAAGCAGCAGGGAGATAAAAATAAATGAGTAGCGAATAAGCTAGCAGGTATCACTGGCAGTCATTATCAAGAAAGGTGCAAGACCCAAAGAACAAAGATGTATCTTAGTAAAGAGAAAGATGTTTGGACTTTACAAAAATGCTTTTTTATCCTTCAATGGCTGTGTTGTTCTTGTGCTCCTTAGCAGTGCACATCTGAACACAAATTTGAAAACAGTTTTACCTCATTACTTCCAACATGTGGTCTTTGCAATCAGGGGAGAGAACGTTCTGGATAAAGTCTACACCATTGTCAAGCTAGCATACAAGGCAGTGCCTCATCCACATCTGGGTAACTCAGATAATCTCTCCATTATGCTACTACCGGCATATAGGCCATTGTTAATCAGAGGAAAGCCATCCAGGGAACAAATAAGGGTATGGCCAGATGGAGCAGTCTTAGCACTCCAGGACTGCTTCAAAAGCATGGACTGGAATAGATTCAAGGAGGTGGTCACTGTGTACCAGAAAATTAACCTGGATGAGTGCACAGAGTCTGTGATGACCTATATATCAAAGCGTGTGGATGATGTGACAGTCAACAAGAGCATCATCACACAAGCGAATCACAAACCCTGCCCCCAAGGGGAGTGTATGAGCTCTTGAAGGCACATAATGCTGCCTTTAAGTCTAAAGACAAAGATGCCCCTAGGGAAGCCATAGTGGAACTAAACAGAGGAATAAGTGGGGCTAAGCGGGCCGATGGACCAAAAATTCAGGGTCACTTCTCAGACTTGAGAGACTCCAGGCATCTATGACAAGGTATACAATCTATATCACACTACAGGCCCCTACCTTTTCAATGTGATGATAACATGGAGTTTCTCAATGAACTCAACACCTACTTCAGCAGGTTTGAGAAGGGAAACAATACAACAGCAATGAAACTGCCCACCAGCCAAGAAGATGAAGTGATCTGCCTTCACCCAGTGGATGTTCAATGGCTGCTGCGACAACTAAACCCAAGAAAGGCAGCTGGTCCTGACAATATTCTGGGGCAGGTACTCAGGGATTGTGCTGACCAATTAACTACTGTTCCCATTGACATATTCAACATCTCTCTACATCAAGCCATTGTACCCGAGTGTTTCAAGAATACAACCATTATACCACTGCCTAAGAAGTCTTGACCCGCAAGCCTGAATGAATATCACCCAGTAGCTCTCACCTCCACTGTAATGAAATGCTTTGAGAGATTGGTTAAAGAATACTTAACATCAAGTCTTCCTGCACCACTGAACCCAATCCAATCACTCTACGGCAGATGCCATCTCACTGGCACTTCAGTTATACTTGTAACACCTGCAGAAGAAAAACTGCTATGTCTGCATGTTATTTACATACCACAACATCTTAGAAACTGGTCCATCTGGGTGTTAGCATTCCTTTATGCAACTGGATTCTGGACATTCTTATTGACAGACCACAAAAGGTATGCCTAGGCAACAGCAACTCAATGAGCATCATACTGAACACTGGAGTACCTCAAGGATGTGTCCTGAGTCCCCTGCTGGTCACCATGCTGACACATGACTGCATTGCTAGGTACCACACAAACCACATTATTAAGTTAGTGGATGATACTACAGTCGTGGGTCTCATCAGCAGTGGTGACGAAAAACCCTACAGAGAGGAGGTGAACCAACTGTTTGTCTGATGTGACAACAACCTGGCTCTCAATGTGAATAAAACAAAGGAGATAAAAGTAAACTTCAGGCAGAGATGCAAGGCTCATTCTCCACTCACAATCAAAGGATAAACTGTGGAAAGGTTAAAGAGCAACAAGTTTCTGTGGGTACCTATCACTGAGGACTTGCCTTGGTCAATAAACACTAAGCACATTGTCAAGAAGGTGTAACCGTGTCTACACTTTCTAAGAAGGTTGAGGAGAGCAAAGCTACCACCTTCAGTTCTCACAGCCTTCTACAGGGGTACCATCAAAAGCATCCTGACTAGTAATCTCTCAGTGTGGTATGGAAATTGCACAGTTTCAGATAGCAAATTTCTCCAGAGGGTGGTGAAAGTGGTGGAGAGAATTATCAGGTCCATGTTCCCACCATGGGAGGGTGGCCTAATGGTTAAGGTGTTTGCCTTATAAACACAAGGTGCAGGGTTTGAGTCTCACAAGGGATAATTGGCTAGGCTTAAAATGGCTCGCAAGGGCAGTAAGCTTATTACTAACCTATGAACCTATAATCTATCCACAACTTGCACTCTGCTCTGTGTCTCAGCAGAGCCATGAAAATAGTCAAAGACTGCACTCACCCTGCCCATGGTCTGTTCTCGTGTTTGTCTTCAGGCAGAAGGTACCATAGCTTACGATGCAAAACCACCAGATTTAATAGAAGCTTTATTCCACAAGCCATCAGACTTATGAACTCCAGTAATAACATACACCATGCTAGTCATGGAGGTCTGGAAATTCACAGACATATGCAATAACTGTATGAAATTACAATTTATACCAATGCCAAGTTAACATTCTATGCAATATGCCAAGTTAGCATTCAGTGCAATTTGAAATCTAGTCAAATAAAAATTAAAAATGCCACCAAACCTGTACAAGAACGGTAACATTTGACAAACTTTTTTACACAAAAAGACTAAGCGCTTTCACCCTGTGGCTCCCAGGGCTTCATCAGAGTAACAGTTAAAATTCAAATGCAAGCTTAAATAAACTTCTTAATGCAGTCATATGATCAATATAATAGGGAAATGAATGAATACTGTTTTAAAAAACACACATTACATCAGCAATAAAGAAGTGCTGTGTTCAATAGAAATCAACTTTAAATATAAATATAGATATAAAGAGTAATCATAATTTAATGCACTAATGTCAAGTTGTTATAAAGTGCTTATGCTAATAAAAATAAATATATTTATGACAGTTACAAATGCTGATTTAAAAATACTAGATAAAAGTGTTAGATAAAAGTGTTAGATAAAAAATAAACACTGGTTACACTACATAATTCCTACATTGTAGAAGTTTATTTAAGGTTGCATTTGAATTTCAACTGTTACTCTGATGAAGCCCTGGGAGCCACAGGGTGAAAGCGCTTAGTCTTTTTGTGTATTAAAGTTTGTCAAGTGTTACCGTTCTTGTACGGGTTTGGTGGCATTTTTTATTTTTATTTGACTAGATATAAATTTCCACTCTTTTGGGCGGGTACTTTCTGTTATATTTTGCAATTTGAAATCTGTCTGATTTTGATCTGTGCAATATATTATCTGTGCAATAGTTTGGGTACTGATGAAGACATGTAGGTGTGATAGTCTGGGTGCATGTCATTGTACTTGTTACAGCACTGCATAAATGTGTTACTGTTGTTATTGCTGGATTAGCTTTAGTATATGTCTTATTGTTGTATTAATATCAGTGTATGTTGTATGCACATTGAGTTCAAAGTAACGCAATTCCGGTTCTGTTGCACTGTTGTGAGGTCTGAATGACAATAAAGTTCACTTTGACTTTACTTTGACATCAAACTATTTTTGTTTTTTCTTTCAGTTATAAGGCCTAGGCATCACTATTGCATTGTGGGAATGAAGGGGCATTTTGTTCATGCCCTACAAGTAACCACTGAAGTTTTTCATGTGAGAAGGAGACTTGCACAGTTTGCTTTATGTGTGGGTCCTACTACTGCCATTTATTAGCCCATCACAAGCATGTAATCTGACTGCTGAAGGCTGTCTGGTCTCTACAGTCAATGGCTGTCTGTGCCTTGGCCATACGTATGGTAGCTACTTCTCAGCAGTATGATACCTACATCTCCATAGATACCAGGCATTCATACCTAAAACCTTTACAAGTTGAAACTGCATCTAACTGTCTCTGTTTTAAATATGTATGGAGTTCATTTATCAGTAGAAGAAACATGATATTTGTCATACAATCATTCATTTATTCATTCATTTTCATATTATCTGATTAATCCATGTCAAGGTTACTGTACTGTATCCTGGCACTCACTTGGCATAAGAAAATAAAAATAATCATTGAGAGGAAACCAGCCTATCAGTGGAAGTGCATGTACACACACACACACACACACACACACACACACACACACACACACACACACACACACACACACACACACACATGCACACACACACACACACACACACACACACACACACACACACACACACGCACACACACACACACACACACACACACACACACACACACACACACACACACACACACACACACGCACACACACGCACACACGCACACACACACACACACACACACACACACACACACACACACACACACACACACATGTGCATGCACACACTCCACACGAACACATAAACACAAATATATACACATCCATTCACAGAGTTTTAACATGAAATTTCCTGAAGGGATGACAACTCATATACAGGACATCCTAGTGATATAAGTGGAAACTGTAGCACTCTATGAAAACCTACCAAACACAGATAGGACATGTAGGCTGCACAAAGACGTCCCTTTAGCCATGAATTAAAGTGAAGAGCACTTTCTCACAACATGGGTCCCAGTTAAGGCCTTAATTTCAGGAGTAAAACCATACTACCTTACTGAGTAAGATGTTTTGAGCCAGGGCTGATTTCCTCACTGCTAGTGTACAGCATGTTGGACTTATTTAAATCTATGAATGGGATATTATGGAGATATATTAATGTGCCATGCAGTGATTCACAATATCAGTCAATGCCAAAAATATGGTGCTGCCGACCAAAGCCACTGCTTCAGCTACTGTAAAATATGGCTGTACTGAATTGGAAGATCATGGTTGTTCACAGTAGCAGAGATGTAGCACACCTTCTGTAGTACTTCCCTTTTCATTTATGTCTGATGGCATGGGACATGTTTAAATTCATTTCATTTATGTCTGATGACACGGGACATATTTAAATTTATATAATTCATGTCAGATGATGTGACATGTTTAAATTCATTTCATTCATGTCTGATGACATGAGGGTTGCCACCTTTTCAAATGGCCAAAGTGGGACATTTTCAGTACAAACATCAGATTTTACTGGCCGACACATAAGGATAGAACTTAACTTTTTTGCCAAAATAAAAGCTTATTCTTGTAGCATTTTAGTTGCTTATTCTGTTTCTTATAACATTTAGGTATTTTGATACAGAATAACTGTTTTATGCAACTATTACATAAAATATACAAAATAATTATGTCCTACAATCTCAGGACATTTGCCATTTTTAATATTTTTTGTCAGGACACAATTGCCCAAAGAGGGACTGTCCCTCGCAAAGTGGGACAGGTGGTAACCCTAGATGACATGGGACATGTTTAAATTAATTTCATTCATATCTGATGACATGGGACATGTTTAAATTCATATCATTCATGTCGGATGACATAGGACATATTTAAATTAATTTCATTCATGCCTGATGACATGGGACATATTTAAATTAATTTCATTCATGTCAGATGACATGGGACATTTAAATTAATTTCATTCATGCCTGATGACATGGGACATATTTAAATTAATTTCATTCATGTCAGATGACATGGGACATTTAAATTAATTTCATTCATGTCTGATGACATGGGACATTTAAATTAATTTCATTCATGCCTGATGACATGGGACATTTAAATTAATTTCATTCATGTCTGATGACATGGGACATATTTAAATTCATTTCATTCACGTCTGATGACATGGGACATGTTTAAATTCATTCCATTCATGTCTGATGACATGGGACATATTGAAATTCATTTAATTCATGCCTGATGACATGGGATATGTTAAAATTCATATCTCTAGTATTAGCATAACCATCTCAATCATAGCCTTTGTGCACTGGTGGAGATGCATTGAAAACAGTCATGCTTTTCATAATGGGACAACCTCCCCACCCAGAAGAAGATACATTTTGGAATATAACTTATTTCTGAGTACTTAAATATGTACCTTACAAGTGACAGACCATATATAAAGATAGTACATGGAAAGAGCAACACATATTAATAAGACAGGACAAGAGAAATCTGTAAGTGACTCAGGATGTGGGATAGATGTTTGTGTGAATTGGGATGGAGAGGATCTGGGATCCTACAGGAGAATGGGGAAGACTTAGTGGCAAAATATTGGAGCTTGAGATGTAAGGCAACTAGCTTCTGTGATGAAAAGGAAATGATAAGGTCTATAGAAGATCTGACAACCGGAAGCTAGTGTCAGGACAGTTGCAAAGAGCATTCGGAGGTGATGAGGGAGGATAGAACTATATGTAGTCATAAAGGAGTCATTGCCACAAGGTATGCGGAATGGAAGTGGGCAGTCGGGCAGTGGACAGGGAGGCACTCAGCCATTTTGGAGAGAAAGGGGCAGAAAAACTAGAACAGAGAAGATGTCTTATAGGCAGATAACAGGGGAAATGAGAAGGGGATAAAATGTGTCCAAGAGATGTACACAATCAGTCCTGACAGATTGGACAGATTGTGAAAGTGGAGAGGAAAACATCGCAAACAGTAGGGGTGGTAGTATACAGAATGAAGAGAAGGGGACGACAGCAAGTGACAGGACCGAGTAAAGAGTTTTGTTGATAGACGTTTTGAACAAAAAAGGTATAAAGAGTCTTCACAAATGATGAAGAAGAAAGCAGCTTCACTGAAATCTGCCTTGAGGATTTGACAGAATGAAATATGGGTAGAGGAGAACAAAGAAAACACCAGAGTGGGGGACCAACTCTACTGAACTGATTCATCACTTTTGTACCAACACATTACAGCAAATGCTAACGCAACGTAATGGAATATCTGACTACTTCTGTAACAAAAATAAATCCATCGATCAACTGAATAGAACCTATACATAAGAATAATATACAAGTTCATTCCACACCTTTCTGCTAATGTCTCAAGACAAACAGAATTTTAACCTTTTTAAAAACTATTTAATGTTAATCTCAAGTGCAAAGTAGCTATAATCTTTAACAAACTTTATCCTTCACAACCTACACGGAAATGTAACTTCCAGTGTTAATGAACAAAATGTAGCTAGGATTTACCCTAGACTCTCTTCTTAAGTTTGCAAACCAAACTGACAGTATCACTCCTGGAATTCACTGCCAACTAAATATGTAGTATTGTATCCCTGCCTGCTCAATCTTGCCTCCCATGAAGCAATAGGTAAAATTTCCTAATCCCCAGATTAGAATCAGCCATACCCTCACTACTCATGTTTTTTTGCCTGTCGACACTGTTGATTTAGCAATCTGTATGTGTGCTCTTTTTGCTCGACAAAATACATACCACTATTAAGTACAGCACAAATTAGACATCTCAACTGCCCAGATTTTTGCAGAACGTCCAGATTTTTATGTCATATTTTTGGTCTGTTCATCATAAAATCTGTGGATTTCTGACAAATCATTGAATATTGAAGTTACTAAACAATGACAGACATTTGACTTTCAGACTTCATATCTTTCAGAAAATGTATACTAAAGAAAAACTTGTTATTCTAGCAACTTTGCAAGTTTATACGAGGAATGTTTAAAAAAGTGTCAATATATCGGGGCCTTTGTTCTACCACTTATTTTTGGCTTTGTCCAGATTTGTCCTGCTAAGAGGTTGAGGGGTATAACTACAGTGGCTCCCTATGACTAATAGGGCTACGCTTCTGCTAGACATCCTATTGATCAAAATCCTTCTCTTAGGCTATTGCCTTCCTCTCAGTAGAAAACTCCCACTCAGAGAACTAAACTACTCAGCAAGAGACACTCAAGATGATATCTTAATAATGCCCATGCCAAGATTAAAACCAGCCACTGAAAAAAAATATTTTTCTATAACAGGCCCTGTTTTTCTGGGGTATAGACCAAATGAAGTCAAAATTAATATCTGTCTAGAAACTTTTAAGAAATCCCTGAAAGAACACTTCTACAAAGAAGCAAAATGTTCTTGCTTCTTAGATACTTGATAATGGAACCCCCTTTACCTATTTTTAAAAAGACTTGCATCTTGGTGAAATATATCAACATTATAAATATGTGTCATTAGAAGAATTGTATATACTAGGTTCCATGTGTATAAGTCTACATATAAAGTATGCCTTACAAATTACTTATAGACTTGCATTTATTCATATGCATTGTATGTATGCATGCGGACATGTGTTTATGTATGTTTCTGTTTTCTGTTTTCTGTATATATGTATGTACTTTTCCGCTTCATTTTCATACCTGGGTCAAGACAGAAAAGGGTCAGTTGACCAGTTCACTTACCTGTTTAACAGCCCATACAATAAAATTAAATTAAATATATACTATTTTCTTTGTTGCCTTGTTGTATTGGTCTTGCCCGATTCGCTAAACTGGAAAATAAATTTAAATGAGCCATTACATTGATTACTGCACAATGTGGTGCATAAATTAAAAGGAAAACTGTTTTTCATCTGTCTCTAGAATGTCTGTATGGGTTAAGTTCCCAAATAATGTATCTTAATAAACTGCTCATGTTTAGGAAATTGATGACTCTTATTTTTATAATATAAGCTGAGGTTTCTAGACAAGTGTAATGCACAGTGCTAATAGCATGGGGATGATAGTTCAATGCAGTCCAAAACTGGTGAAATATGTAGTAGTGGCAGCATAGGTAATGGCTGCACAGTAAACCAGAAGGCCTGTCTTATGGGGAAGAATGATGCTAGCTTGCACATTCGGGGACTAGGGCAACAAAAAGGACTATGACAGATGTGGCTGAGGTCATTGCCACCCCACATCTCCTTATCCTTTGTGTCAGGTCTGTTCATACCACCCAGTACTAAATGGCACCATCTTTAGAGATTTCTAAAGGGCATATGTAATTCGGCTTGTAGAATCCCTGTGCAAAATTCTCAACCCCACTCCCACCTCAGTAATGGTCCAGACTGAGATGGATTGCTATATTCACCTCTAACTTTTACCAGCACCTAACTACCTGCATATCAAATTCAGGATCAATTCTCTCAAAATATTATGGAAAATTCAAGAACAAACGTCTCTGATGGAACATCTTTATTTATAAACTGTAAAAAAGAGAATGAAAATAACAAAAAGTTATTCGAAATTACCCCCCCCCATCAAGACTACAGTAAAACATGCCAATATGAAAATTAAGAGCGCTATTAAAAGTGTAAAGTACAAGTTTAAGATCAGTACACATAAAGGAAACTATAAACCTTTCTTCACGTATGTCATGAAATAATTATATCCAACAATGCACTAAACTCATGCTTAATAATATCACACATTCTGATTGCAAGGCTTGACCAAGTATATCAGCAGACAAATTTAGTGCTAAGTTTACTACTCCACAACATGTTGCCCCCACTGTCCATGAAAATTTAGTTTTCCCTGTAGTTATATAGCTAAGTGTTCTGATGCCTGCTACTGTCCCCTGATATATAGAAAAGGAAGCAGTAGTCTTAAAAAAAAACTGTAGCAGCAACTTGCTTAATATGTTACCTTTCAAGTAAATTATAGTAATATTTAAAAATGATGCCAGAGTTTTGGGCTTTGCCACCTCATTTATTGCTGGTTTTCCTCAGAATTCTTGAGCAAAGAAGTTGAGAACTACACAACCACACACTCTTTCTCTCTCTCTCTTTTTTGCTCTTTCCCTATAGCACACACTTGCATGAGAACACACACACACACACACACACACACACACACACACACACACACACACACACACACACACACACACACACACTAGCATTACTTTTATTTCATTTTCCACACTCACTAAATACTGTTTTTCAAAGCTGCATCTAGCGAAAGAAAGGAAAGCAATAAGTCCTTGTAACTGCATAGCAGTTACTTTTGTTAGGTGAGCTGTCTGCTTTATTTTATTTTTATTTACAGAACCTAATTTACACACACACATATATATATATATATATATATATATATATATATATATATATATTTTTTTTTTTTTTTTTTATAATCAGTAAACTGACTCATTTAGAGAGCATAAGCAAGATGGCAGCCATTTAATTTTTTTCCCCAGTTTGTGCTTAGTGGTGAATTAATTTGCTGTACTCTCCTGATACTTAAATACTCTGTTGGAGAGTGTCTGTTATCAAATAGCATACTCCTGAGTGAATCAAGCAACCTGAGGTTGTGAGAGGCATACATTTCAACTAACGAGTAGCCATGCTGACAACACACAGTTTTATTTTACAGCTTATGTCCGACTCCTTAGTGATTACAATAACATTTTACAAGCTTCTTCACTTTACATGGGAGTTCTTGGCATGTCACTTTCTGAGCCATTTAGATGCATTGCAAAAAAACTGTGATTTTCTACCTGTCTATAGAGTCATGTATCTGTATATATGCAAATGCATATGTGTGTTTGCCTTTGATGTCTAGGCATGTCTTTTCATGTTTTTATGCAAATGTAGATATGCATACATAAATGCAGTCCTCATTATAAAGGTTGTTTATTTGCCTGATAGGATGTATAATTAACTGATTACATCGAAGCTTTGTTATACAAAGTTAAAGTAAGTATGGATGACTTTGCTAGGAATGTGGTCTGTTTTCTAGGTGCCAAAATAAATTCCTTGCATTTATTTTGAGATACTCAATGGGACTAGGAATCAGCCAAATCACATACCTTTAGAGCAAATGGTGCCAGAGTTATTCTAATTCTAATTCTAATTAAAGTATTATTACAATATAAAAAATTGGAAGACAAAGGAAGTTATTAGGAATCACTGTAGGGTACCAAAACAGAGCTGTGGAGGCTCACAGGCAAACATGTGTAAGCATGTACACACACACATGCACACACCGCACACACAGAGACACACAAACACTCATGCACAGTGAAACAGGTAAATACATATGCATATATGCATTCACTGACTCACTCACTCTCTAACATAAATGTATTTATACGTGCATACACACACACACATATATATATATATATATATATATATATATATATATATATATATATATATATAAATATATAGGGTGCTATTTAGTTTATCTAAAGCTCATTTTATCTATCTGGCCCATAGTTTAGTATAACGCCCCATTCAGCATGTACCGTACCAAGCACCTGCATTAAAGAGACCTCAGAGGTTTCTAACAAAGAAGATCAAGGGCCACCTGGATGTGCCTTACATGGACTGACTAAAGTCCCTGTCACTATACTCTGTATCATATAGACTTCTTAGGGGAGACTTATGCCTGGCCTACAGAGCAACCCAAGACCCAAACCTAATGAACTTAATGCACATCCATAAATAAAATGAGTCCAGAACTACCCATTCCAGGGACTTAAAAATGGCCATATGGAGGGACATGATGGAGGGACAGTTTTATCTCCCAGCGACAGCCAAATCTTTAGAACAGTCTACCAATTCTTGTGAAACAAAGCACCTCTGTGACACTGTTCAAGAGGAACTTGGAAAAGTGCATGGGGCACCACAAACTCTTACTGGGGAGAGTGCCCACAACCCACCTGGACATGGGCAGTCATCACTAAATGCAATCATGGGTATTGACTAGTACTTCTATGGAAATAGTTTGGGTTTATTTATTTATTTTATTGGATGTGTTTACCAAGAAAGTCCACTGGGCCTAAAAGAGCCTATTTTTAGTGGAGGCCTGGGCAGAAATCATCCTATTTATATTCATCTAGAATATCTGTACATGTTTGCTTGCTCTTGTAGCTTCAGGAATTATTAATTTATCTTTACTGTGAGCATGCTACTTTATGTCATGTTGCTTACCTTTGTCAAAATAGGAATGTTTTTCATCTTCTTCTTCGTTATGGTGTTTGATATTTTGAAGGTTTCTGATATTTTAAAGTAATGAGTTTCAAGTTGTAGGGACAAACTTGGAACATGTCTTCTCTCGCATGACTTTCAGTAATGAAGTATGCATTGGAGAAATAGTGTTTTCTGAGTCTGATCAAGGGGAGTACTTGGTTTCCCCATGTATGCTAAGTATGGACAGTAATAGCAGTGTAATAGTTTGAATATCATGCAGTTTATCAGGAGAGATGATCTTATTTTCAAGAGGCCTTTAGCATTTCTCATTGCGGTACAGTGATATTCACTGGGAGCTGGCTGGGGAAATAAAGCTATAGATTTTGTTTACTGTAATCTGTATGGATGTTGTATTCTGCATGAGACTTAAGACAAATATTGCTAGGGAAAACTCTGTCTTGATAACTATTTAAAATGCCAGGATTTGCAACATCAAGCTCAAGAAGGGGGAGATTAAATGACCTAACATCCTGACTTCCATAGAATAAGTCCAAGATTCACATTTCTATGAATATTCCCCTTTCTGTAAGGTATGGCAATCTTAGAGTGGTCATATATAGGTTTAGGTGCTGTTGGCCACCTGCACCCACTCCCACATTGGGAGTGCTTTTGGGTTACTCCCTGAGAAGAACAATGTTTGATGATCATGCAATGATCAGCCTATTATATTGTCTGTTAACACACTTTCTATAGTTTCTGGCTAAATGCATTATCTACCCAATGGCAACAGGGCAAAGGAAAGGAGTGGGAACAAATGAGAAAAGGGAGAAACAAGGAGCAGCTTGTGCTATATGACTGCAGGACTGCAGCTCCCTCAGCTGTAAAAAGAAGAAAAAAAAAAACAAAAACAAATTGTGAGTCCTGGATCTGTAGAAGAAAAAAACAAAAAAAAAATCGTGAGTCCCAGAACTCCGTGCATGTGTGCTTGGAGTTCCTGGAACTGAACAGAACTCTAGACTGCTGTGTCGGCAGTCCGGATAGGGGGGAAGGCATCTCTGCCCTGCAGATGCCCAGAAGTCTATGTGGTGATGACCGCATAGAACAGAAGAACTCCAGGCTGCATCGTCTGCAGGCTGGAGCCTACTCTTGTGGGAAGCCAGCATGGAGGACAATTGCCTACACTCTCAAGGGGGAAACCAGCCGTTAGCTTGCGTGGGACTCAGGAAATGGACTCAGGGAGCTGATACTGCAGAAGAACCTGAACAGCACTGAGGATAGGGAACTGATACTGCAGAAGAACACTCAACTGAAGTCAGGTAAGTACTGCAGTGTGTGTGTGTAAAATGCCCCAGTTGGTGAACTTGAACACTGTACCTTGAGTGCAGGTGGCAAGAGCTTGAATTCCCTACCCACCACCATTCATAAAACATTTGCAGATTTTTCTCTCATATTTGTTGTGTTCTATTCCACATAAAATCTGTGGTTTCTGTATGCTTTTTTTTTCCTTACACAGCTAGTGGTGCAGTGGTAGCATTGTTGTCCAACAGCTACAGGTTCTCTGGTTTGATTTTTGGCTAGGGTGCCTTCTGTGTGGAGTCTGCATGTCCTCCCTGTGTTTGTGTGGGGCTGCCCTGGTGTCCTCCCATCTTACAAAGACATATGTCTGGAATGTTTTGTTCCAAGTCAGACTTTCCTGGTTAACAAATGTTAAATAAATAAAAATGACAGGCATTTGAATTTCAGACTTTATATTCTTCAGAAAGTACATGGTAACACAAAACCTTTTATTCTAGCAATTTTCTAAGTTTATAAGATGGATATTTAAAATCTGTCCCTATTTTTGGGACTGTATTCCCCCATTATTGGCTTTGTCCAGGTTTTTTGTGCTATGTTTGAGAGCTATGGTGAGAACTGAATTCAATGAATATGTTTGGTGGTTGTATTCCATTATTGGCTTTGCTCAGGTGTTTTGTGATAAGAGGTTGAGAGCTATGGTGAAAAATTAATTCACTAAATGGTAGCCATTAAGTTTCAGTCTTCCTCTCTTTCACAAAGCAACTGATCTGGCATAGTGGTATGTTGCTCTGACTGTTTTGCACAGGGTCCTGGGTTCAAGACGTGGCAGTAAAATGTATGGTGGTAACACAGCATTTTATTCTAGCAACTTTTCAACATTAAACAAGCACTGTTTAAAATGTGTTCCTGGTTTGGGGCTCCCTCCAGTACATTTTGGCTTTTTCCAGATTTCTTGTGCTGCAAAGTTCAGAGATACAGCTAAGTGTCAAGTAGATTTTACAAGGAGCTGAGATCTGCAGGGCAACAAAAGTTTAGTGCTGTTTATGAGAAGCCTTCTTGCATTGTTAATAGCACAGCAGGTAGTATACTTGCCTTTGATGCAGAAGGCTGTGGGTTCTACTCCCACAGTAGGTAGATGCATTACTGTACTGTGTTGTAAAGGGGGTGGATGCTGCAGTCTTTTTGGTGAAGATACCTAGTAACTATAAACCTGTTATCAGTTTGCCATCCATTCCCTATTGCAGTATTACTAGCAATGTATTCCTCAAGGGCAACAGGCACTTTATTTGTAGATGAAACAATGAAATATAAATATGTTGGCTAGCAGCAGCCTCTTCATTAGTTACAGATCTCTTTAATGTGGAATTATTTTGATGACTTCTACTTCTTCAGAGATTGTGCATATTTACTGATACTGGTGGACTGTAGAAGTTTGAGTAGACTTTTATTATGGAAATGTTCTGAACTGGGCAGTTTTGTCATTATTGGTGCATGCATTTTGTTTCATTGTTTACTGGAAAAATGTTCAAAGCAATAAATTTAAAACACCCTCTAACAACTGTATTGTATTGTACAAGGAATATAACTTAATACAATCAGGAAGGTATATCAAAGAACATATGTATGTTTCATGTGCAAGGGGCCTATGATTTGGAAACAGCCCACAGTTAATCATTATCTGCCACTGGCAAAATGTATTTTCTTTGAATGTGGGTTTCAATGCTGTTTCAATGAATGTGAGTTTCAAGGGGAGAGAAGTTTAAATGCTAAGTCTATTTTCATTGTGTGACTGCATTGCTTTGTTTAGCAGATATCTATTAGTGTTTGTGCTATAAAATGCAAAATAAAACTTTCAAATGAAATCCAAATCATTGCAGAAGTAAAGCAGTATGCACATTACAGTGTTTATGGTAAAAGAAGTGACATAACCAAGGAATGGGACATTGGAATGACTGCAGGGGGGAGGCTCCATTTCACCATGATTTTGTGAGGGGGAAGGGCATCAAAATCAAAGACAGCCCCTGCTAAACTATACCTCTCAACTGTCCAGATTTTTGCAGAATGAATAGATTTTTGCTTCTTATTTTTGGTTTGTTCCTCATAAAATTTGTGGTTTTCTGGCAAATCATTTAGGAATTAAGTCACTAAATAATGACAGTCATTGAGTTTCAGACATCATAACCTTCAGAAAATTGCATGCGAAAGCAAGATCTGTTATTCTATCAACTGTCTTAAGTTTATACAAGAGCAATTTTTAGTACTGTTTGTACATTTCCCCAATATATTTGGCCTTGTCCAGATTTCCTGCATTAAGAGGTTGAGAGGTACATGCAAATAAATTGCTTTATAGAATTAGGAATATCCAAACCTCTCAACTGTCCCCAATTTTGGCTCAAAATGTTGCTCTCCACCTAATAATCCCTCCGCAAAACAGCAATTTTGCAAGAAAATGTGGAGGGTTTACAATTATAAATAACTGTAATGATCAGAGTTATAGATTACTTTTATTTCAGAAATGCATGTAGATTCTCTTATTTTGTCAGCTGTTCAAGTTAACAGTACTAATATTAAAAGGTGTCCCTTCTTTGACAGGTTCCCAGTTGTATTGTGTGGCAATTTTATATTTTTGCATCGCATTATTGGTCCGTTTTGCATAAAATTGTGGTTTTCTGGCAAATTAGTGGCAAATCATTAAAGATTGAAGTTAGAAAAAAATGGCAGACATTTGTGTTTCAGATTTCATACCCTTCAGAAAATTCATACTAATGCAAGACCTACTACTATTCTATTATCCTTCTAAGTTTATAAGAGCAATATTTAAAAAATGTCCTTATTTTTGGGCCTGTGTCCCACTTCTATGTATGGCTTTGTCCAGATTTCTTGCTCTGAGGTTGATAGGTATGAGTGTCAGAGTCATAACCAATAGCCGGAAACATTTAAAATTGTGACATACTTGTTGCACCCTACTCCCCCATGCAGTGACTCTGAATGTGTCCAAGCAAGGCAAGGAGCAGTTATGCGGTGTAAGTGTGCAGAGTATTCCCCCATCCAAGATACGACAGTGGCTTTTCATCTGTCCTTGATTTTTCTGCTATATTTTTATACTGTTGATTTATGCTTCTTATTATTTAGAAAATGCATGCTGTTGCAGTGCCCTGTTGCTCTGTGTTTAAGTAGCAATGCTTTAATGACCATCTGGTAAGCTTGTTGGAGATTGTAAGATGCAAGTAAGCTTTAATAAGCATACTGTTAAATAATTACCAACATTGAAAGCCTTTTTGTTGTTGCCATGCAGAGAATATTTACATAACTAGATAACATATAAGCCTTAGGTATTGAAATGCATATGACAGTATTTGTAATAAAGGACAGGATTACAGTATTTTCAGAAGCTCATTACACTTGTTAGAGACTTACAGTCATCTTTGCAGGCTTTACCCATAAACTAAACAGAATGCCAATCTATCATGTGTGGTCCATAACTTGTGCAGTAATACTTTAAGCAATTTATCTTGAGCTTGTTTCTTGTTTGCTGTTCATTTTTTACTTTGATCATGTCTTCCCCATGAAACAAGTAAATAGTTGTTGTCAGGCAGCAGGCCTTTTTTGGATAAGAAACATTTTTACAAGTGGCGGTATCACAGAGAAGACTAATTTCAGCATGTTACTTGATAATTTTAACAAGCTGAATATAAATTATAATTAGAGCTGCATTGCAAATAGAGGTGCTTTGAGTTGAGTGCTGCTTGTTTTTTTTATACTTTATTTTTGACTGGCATTCCAGTAATGTATTTAAAAAGTAATTTATTTTTTCATGCCTCACAACCTTTGTGTTTCCATTTAGATATTAAGTAAGCTGTCATGTAGCCAATGCATTGAAATGTTTTTTCTTCTACACTTCATTTTGTCTTGATTGGACTCTCGTAATGACAGTTTGACACCCAGGGCAGCGTATGTAATTAAAGTTCTAGTTGTTGTGGTTTTGAGCATAGCTCCACCCGTTTCTAGTTGGCTGCACCCCTTCCCATTGGCCCCACCCATTCAGTTGTCTCCTGCAGCCCCCTTTAATTTGAAGTCACCAGCTGCCACTGTCATTGAGTACAATGCTCCTTTTGCTATATATTTGTCCAAATACTTGTAGCTCGTGCCTGTAGTCCCAGCTGACCGGGAGGCAGAGGTTGCTGAATCGATTGAGTCTGAGGACTGTTGGTGTGCAGGCCTTGTAGTAATGAAGTATAACTCATACTCACTAACAAAATCAAGGGTCTAAGCTGCAAAAGCTATGTGGATCATCTCAAAACCTTGTCCCTCTTCTCAGTATCACACAGGCTACTGAGACATGACCTTTTTCTTGCATATAGTGCCTCAGCAAATCTTATCCTGGCAGACCTATTACATATTCACAAGTCAAAATGAGCATAACCACCCAAACACCCAAAAGGTTACATGCCTTGAGAATCAAATCAGAAAATAGATACAGCACCAGAGCAAATAGGTAAGTAAAAAACAGCTCAACGCATTCAGACAAAAAGAAACTTGAAGGAAGATGACGCAAATCCTTTATTACTCCACTCCATGATACATGAACAAGATAATTAACACAGCTTCATTAATACTATTAACAGGTCATTAACAACATGTATACAGCTTCTGACCACTGATAAAATTATCCAGAATCCATCTGCTTGTCCAGCAATAAATAACATTCTACTCAACTATGTTAGCAGTCGGTCACTATGACCCCATCATGGGTGCCAGAACCATAGAGTGAGGGTGGGCAAGAACCACTCCCACTTTCTACAGCTGCCCAGTGTGCCCTGGAACTGCTCCTGATGTAAAGATTAAATGGAAATATCTGCATTGGTGTTTTCAAGGTAATTACAAGCACAGGCAGCTGAAAAAAAGCTGACAATTTTTCAACATTTTTAATTAATTTAAAATTTAATAGACGAGATTTAGTATCAACATTCATTTACTGAATAACAGATGTATGAAACTTTCTTATATGGTGTGATGCCTGTGCACTGGCCCAGTAATCAAGGAGTCTCAATTCTCACCACTAGCACAAGTGAGGGGCATCACATATTAATTATTTGGCAATGGTGGGATATCCACATCAAACATTAATTGTTTTATAGTGGTGAGTTAGCCACACCACATACAAATTGGTTTGTAGTGGTGTAGATAGTGAATTCCTGTAGCTTGTATTCAGTGATCACTGAAGGTGTTTTTGTACTCTAAATCAGCCACGTAGTAAATATTCAGAGTTCAGATCACAATTGTTTTATTTCTTTTGATAGCTTAGTTAGTCAGGGAGTGCCGGCAAGCATGTCAGCAGAGGAGTACAGTAAGCTGACAAGAAGCCAGTTGGCTGAGATGTGCCAGGCTAAAGGACTGGTGCATGGAAACCTGACTAAAGCCGACATGGTTGCAGCTTTGGTCCCAGCTGTATCAGAAAATAGCAACCAGGAGGACAATCAGACTGGCCGTGGAAATGTGCAACACTCAGAGCAGGGACAGTTCAACCTTTCTGCAGAGGACTTAAAAATCTATCTGCAGCTAAAGAGACTTGAGTTGGAGGCCAGGTGTTTGGAAATGGAAGCTGAGGAGAAGGAGAGGCAGAGGCAGCAGGAAAAGGAGATGCTGACTCTCTCAAGATTCATGGAAGTAATGGGGATTGGAGTAACCGGACCCCAGAAGCACAAATGGTCAGTAAATTTCTCCAAATACTTGTAGCGCATGCCTGTAGTTTACAGAGGGGGATAATTTTGATAATTTCATTCACATGTTTGAGAGGGTATGTAAACAGTATGATGTTGACCAAAGGCTATAGGTATGTTTCCTGACCCCCTTACTCCATGGTAAAGCTGTAAATGTACTTTCCAAATTATCTGACATTTACTGTTTTAACTATAATGCTGTAAAGAATTGTTTGTTAGACTTTTTTAAGCTAACACCTGAAACTTATAGGAAAAAGTTTTCTGAGCATAGATGCAAGGCAGATGAAAGTGTGTGTGAATATGTTGACGAACTGAGCACTTATTTTCATAGGTGGATGAGTGGATGTCAGGTCACCACTTCTGGAGGGCTGGCAGACATTTTGATGAGGAAACAAGCCCTTAGCACTTTGCCTGATGACATGAGGATCTGGTTAGCTGATAGACAATGTGCTACTTCAGATGAGTTGGGGAAAAAGGGAGACCTATACCTAACAAGCCGGACATCCCTGCACAGGAGAGAGACCCTCAGTACTGCTCATGTGTCTAAAGGAAGCCATGGTGAGCATCCCAGACTGCCCAAACAAAATCCGACAGTAGCAGGGGAAGCCACTAGTCCAGGTACATGTCCAGGACCTAGAATTAAATGTTTTGAATGCAACCAGTGGGGCCATGTGGCATATAGATGTCCACAGAGGCAAGGTGGGGAACAAAAGGTGAGGGAGACAGTAAGTGGGAAAGACAAAATACCAACAGTAGGTTGTCTTGAGACAACAGGAGTACCAAACTACCATCCTGCATATGTCCTGATAGGGAAGGATTTGGATGAGGCAATACCATGTGTTAATGCAGTTACATGTATTCAGGCTTGGAGACAAGCATGTGGGTCTGGTAGTCTTGGGGTGATCCAGACAGACCGCACACTTGCAGCCAGGACTGGTGAGGTGGTTACTTCAGGGAGGGGAGGGAGCTACCCTGTAGCATTTAGACTAAAGGTGAGCCACAGCTGCTTGTGGGTACTGATGGTCCCTTGGACAGAGTGACTACAAAGGTAGAGGTCAGTAGTAGTACCCAGGATGACAGCGAGGCACCACTGTCAGAGGATACTAGACTTGCTGTGAAAGGGGAGCTGGGAAGGGGTATAAAGAAAGAGTTGAGACAGGCTCAGCTCTCAGACCCTACATTACAAGGCCTGAGACAGGTAGCTAGTGAGGCACCTGATTCTCAAGGGAAGGGGGATTCTGTATACTGGGGCAAAGGGGTATTGTACAGATAGTGAACTCCTGAGGGAAGGCTAGAAGGTGAGAGAATATAGCAGTTGTTAGTGCCTGGAGCCTACCATCGGGTGCTTCTAACCATAGCCCATGATATTCCCTTTGCAGGTCATATGGGCATAAAACATACAAAGAGATGTATTATGCAGAACGTCTATTGGCTTGGAATTTCCAGAGATGTATCAGGGTACTGCAGGACCTGTGAGCAGTGCCAAAATGTAGGCAAGACAGTAGACAAGGTGAGAGCTCATTTGATGCCTTAGGCTGTGATTGAGGAGCCATTTCAGAGGGTAGCAATTGATATTGTGGGGCCTCTGAGTACCCCAAGTTCCACAGGGAAAAAGTATATCATAGTGGTAGCAGATTATGCTACAAGATACCCTGAGGCAGTGGGTCTGTCCTCCATTGAGGCAGAAAAGGTAGCAAATGCCTTGGTACAGATTTTCATCAGGGTAGGTTTCCTAAAAGAAATACTGACTGACAGAGGTGCCAATTTCATGTCAGACCTGCTGGATTGTCTGTGTAAGTACTGTGGGGTGAAGCACCTGAAGACCACCTCCTACCTTCCCCAGACTAATGGTCTTGTTGACAGTTTAAACTCTACACTCAAGATGATGCTACAGGCATTTGCAGACCAGTTTAAGTGGGAGTGGGACAAATATTTGCCCAATTTGTTGTTTGCTTACAGAGAGGTTCCCCAGGAATCCACAGGTTTTTCACCCTTTGAGTTGATGTATGGGCATAGGATGAGGGGGCCTCTAGACTTAATTTGTGATGAGTGGGAAGGTGAGTGTGAATCCTACAATGAGTCTGGTGTGGAATATGCCCGAAACCTGAGGACAAGGCTCAAGGAACTCATGGGCTTGGCCCAGGAGGAGCTGGCAGAAGCCCAACAATAGAAAAAGGTCTGGTATGACAGGAATGCTCAAGCTAGAGAGTATGATGTAGGGAAGCAGGTAATGGTTCTCACTTCTGTCAGACACAACAAGCTGCAAGCAGCCTGGGAGGGACCCTACAAGGTGGTAAGGAAGGCCAGTGATGTTAACTACATGGCAGAGCTGCTAGGCAGGAGGCAGATGCACAGATTGTACCACGTTAACATGATGAAACCTTACCGTGATAGGGAGGCCCTTGTTCTGAGTATTTGCAGTGGATTGCAGGAGGAGTCTGAGGGACATCTGGTGACTGATCTTCTCTGTGAGGTTCAGACTGACACTTCAGTGGAAGGGGTAGCAATGTCCCAGCATCTCCTACTTAGGTTTGAGAAATCCAAGCAGCGTTACAGGAGTTTGGGGACATATTCACTGGGATACCAGGGTGCACCCACCTGGTGCATCACCAGGTGGATACTGTACCCTAAAGGCCTATTAGGCAGGCCCTTTATAGCATGCCTGAGAAAGTCAAACAGACTCTGAGGGAGGAGATACAAGAAATGTTGGAACTAGGGGAAATTCAACAGTCCAACAGTCCCATGGCCCTCCCATGGTGCCAAAGAAGGATAGCAGCACCAGGTTCTGTGTGGATTACAGGAAATTAAATAGTCACACAGAGTCAGATGCTCACCCCATGTCTAGGACTGATGAAGCCCTAGAGCAACTGGGTGGGGCTAAGTATCTTACCACCATTGATGTTACCAAGGGTTACTGGCAGATGCCCTTGACTCCAAGTGCTAGAGAGAGGTCAGCCTTTGTAACCCCTTTTGGCTGGTATGAGTTCATAAAGATGCCCATTGGGATGGAAAATGCCCCAATGACTTTCCAGAGGCTGGTAGATCATAACCTAGTAGGAACAGGAGAGTTTCCCCTTGCTTACCTAGATGATATTGCCATCTACAGCCATTCCTTGTAAGAGCATATTCAGCATGTCAGGGAGGTGCTGGGAAGACTACAGAGGGCAGGGTTGACCATTAAGCCCAGTAAATGTCAGGTGGGTATGGCAGAGCTCTCCTACCTGGGACATAGAGTGGGGAGTGGTAAGATCAGGTCAGAACCTGCCAGAGTGGAAGCCATTCAGGCATGGCCTGCACCTGTTACCAAAAAGCAAGTGAGGGCATTCTTAGGGACAGCAGGGTACTACAGACAGTTTGCTCCCAGTTATAGTACCATAGCTGCTCCCCTCATAGACCTGGCATGGAAAAACAGGCCAGATAAGGTAGTGTGGACCCCATCATGTGAGTAGGCATTCTAGAAGCTTAAAGAAGCTTTGGGAGGACCCCCTGTGTTAGCCAGTCCAGAATACGGAAAATAATCTGTTGTGCAGGTGGATGCATTGAACCATAAGGCACAGGCTGTATTTAGCCAGATTTTTTCAGAGGGAGAAGAGCACCCAGTGGTCTATCTCAGTCATAGGTTCCAATCCAGTGAGGAATGCTATGCAGCTGTAGAAAAATAATGTCTAGCCATAGCGTGGACACTGCAGAAACTTCAGCCTTATCTGTATGGAAGGAAATTCACTGTAGTTACAGATATCAATCCCCTAACATGGTTACACCAAGCCAGGCAGCAAAATGCCAAATTGCTAAGATAGAGCCTAGGTTTGCAAGCATATAATATGTCAGTACAGCACCACAGTGGGATTAGCAATGCCAACGCAGATGGGCTCTCAAGACAGGAAATGGGTTAAGATAATTATATAACCTTAAGGCCTAACCCTCTCAAGCTACATTTCTCAAGGGTCACTTGAAAAACTAGCTTGAGTTCAAAAATGTAACCAGAGTGCACTCTGCTCAATGAAAGCTGATAAGACAATCATTGTATGACTGTTTGATCTCAAGGTTGGATACAGGATGTCTGGGCCAGGAAATTCATTCTATTGTCATGATTTACGAGGTAATTACTAAGGATTTACATGTATAATGTATTTTATTGCTGTGGCTTCTTGGCCAGGTGCAGCTTACTAAGAAATGCAAATGTTGAGTTTCTGTTAGCCTGGGAACTAAAGAAGTGATAAAAATGATGTAATGTGAAATGACTCAGCAGTACTGGGTGTTTATCAATTTAAGACTTTCTCAAGAGAGAAAGATTTGAGCATTTTGGATTTTGTCTGAACCTGAACACATTAACTCACCAGCACTTGCTTGCTCTGTATGTAAGCAGAATTGAGAACAGTGATTTCTCTTAGAGATAGATAGAAATAGTCAGATTAGCCTTGCTGTAGTCTATATTTATGTCAGACTATTCTACAGTATTCTTTTAAAACATTTTCCTGTGATTTCAGAACTCTTGATTAGCACTGTCTTGAACTGATGAGATTTGTTTTGTGCTTTTATTATTTATTATTAAATATTTTTAATCCTTTCAATGCTGGCTGTTTAGTGTAGGGATAATTTAAGCTCGTAGTGTACATTGCATGTATTTGGGGATACTGTCCAAGACACTCCAATAGCTTTAGCTCTGGGTCACACTTGCTATTTGGATTGCAGTAATATAACAGAGTGAAATTGGTCACTCTTTGGGAAGGGCCTTATAGTAGCTGATATTAGTGGTTGGTGGCAATGATTTCTACCTTATAGTCTGGAGAAAAGGGGGCATAGCTGGAGAACCTGTGCCAGCCTTGCCCAAGGAGTGCCTTTGCATTTGTATATTACTCATATCTAAAATTGTGTGTCAACTACTTGGACAGGGACATGAAGCACTGGTTGGACAGATAGGGTGCTGCAGGTTTTTGCTTGACCACTAGGCTGAGATCTGTACCCTATAGCTGTGCCAGTGGGGAGTCTTATTGGGAATCTGGAGAGAAAGGGAGAAACCAGCCCCAGACTGACTGTTATCTCTGTGTGCTCTTAAGTGAAATTGTATTTTATTGTGTGTATACTTGTTATTCTTCCCTATGTGCACACCCCTCACTGGTGCTAGTGGTGAGGATTGAGGCTCCTTGATGATTGGGCCAGTGTACAGGCATCACATATGGTGTTACTGACTGGCTGTAATCCTCTGCATACCTCTCAACTTTTGCTTTAGAATTCTGGAGGAAACCAAAAATAATAGGGGGGAATTAAAGGCCAAAATCAGGGATAGGTTTTAAATATTGCTCTTATAAACCTAGAAAGCTGCTAAAATAGCATATTTTAAATTATCATGCATTTTCTTTATAAAGGTTATGAAGCCTCAGACTGTAATGCTTTATTACTTAGCAAGCAAAATCCTCAGTGGTTTATCAGAAAACCACACATTTTATGAGAAACAGACCAGAGGCAATAATCTGGGCATTCTGCAAAACTCTGGAAAGTTGAAATGTATAATTCTGAGTGATTTATCAGAAAAACAAACATTTTAAAAGTGACAGCGTAAAAATATGAGGCAAAATCAGGAATGTCATGCAAAATTCTGGACAGACAAGTGGTTGGTCTAGTGAACATTTTCAGCTACAACCTGGGATGAACAGCAACAAAGACATCAACTTACATTAAGTTATTACAGTCACATACATACCTTGTACAGTTGAGGGATTTGTCATATAAGTAAAGTTTGATTTCCATAAACTGGAAGATACCTGCATGTTTATTGGCTTTCACCCATTGAGTAACAGCATAGGTTTTGTCTCTGTTGTTTAATAGCCTGCTTTTAGGCAGAATTTTTCAGAGGTGTTTTTGACTGGAGCTAGACTGATTTCCAAGGCAGTAATCATGCTACTGTATTTCATTATTCATTCATTCTCTTAGACCCACTTTATGCTATTTAGGGCCACTATTAGGCAGAGATTTTCTGAAAAGTTACAGGAGTAAGCCACATATTCACAGATATTCCAAGGCCAATTAATCTTGTGTCTATTCATACCATGTCAGTACCCTCCCTCAGATAGAATCTTCTTTCTCCAGAAGAACTATCCTAGTTAAACCCATAGTAAACATGTGGGTAGTCATCCAGTCATCTAATTTAATTTTATCATGGGATAACAAAGAAGAAGTTTGTTCCAAAGGTTTGGGAGGTGCTGCCTTATAAGAATGCCTCTCCACAATGTTGTATTTCTGATGGGGAAGATTTAGGTTCCTTTTTCTAGTACCGGTGGAGATACTGAACTTGCAGAGAAACAGGAGGTCTAGGACATCTGGGTCTCTAATGGTACAGTAAGTGAGACTGGTATCTCCCCTCAAAAGCCTGTAAGATACTGAATAAAGGGATAGAGCTTCCAGTCTATCTTGGTAGCTCAGGGACTTTAGACCTATAATGTATTAGGTAAGGGACCTTTGGGGCCTTGTTAATTATTTAATATGATTAAGGAGATATACCTGAAAAGGGGGAATTGTACTTGATAATTATCCTAACCAATGCTGCTTATAAGAGAGTGATAACCTTTTTAGACCATGATGTTATTCCTTTGGAAGTTAGGTAGGCTAAATAGAAGAATTTCTTGACAACACTTCTCACATGATGGTCATAACTGAGGTGGCTATCTGCCCAAGTTCCTAGGTCCCTGACAACATTTTTGCTTTGAAGTGGTATGTTGTCTATACAGTATGATGAGAGGACGAGAGGGGTTGTCCACCAAAATTGATGGTACTATACTTTTTAGCATTTGAACCCATTTTTAGCTCACCAAGGGCTTACTAGGGAGAGTTCATTCAGGAGAGTTTGAGTGTCAAAGGTGATTTAACAACAACTTCCAGTTTGCAGTCATCTGCAAACTTTGTTAGCTAGAGGTCTTGGCTCTCTGTTTTGAAATCTGACAAGTAAATACCAAAAAGGAGATTTCCCAGCACTGAGCCCTGAGGGGCACCACCGGTCACTTTCACACTTACTGATGAGGCATCTGCAGCTTACACTGCACGGGCTCTGTCTTTCAGCCAGGTTGCTATCCATCTTACCAAATATGGGTCGATTTTTAAAGCAATTAGCTTTAGTATGATGTCAGCATGGGATATGGTATTGAAGGCCTTTGATAGGTCAAAATAAATGATGTGCACTGCATAGCCACTATCTATAACCTCTGTAACCCTTTTGAAGAAGTTCTTCAGGTTAAATAGACAGGATCTACCCTTCACAAAGCTAAACTGTAGATGGTCAAGTTTAACAATAGTTCTGCACTCACAGTTATTGAGGCTAGTTATAAGAAGGTTTGTGGTCTGCACTGTTGTGCCAGGACAAGTAGCTTACATCCTTCTAATCTGGGAATTGCTGATTGAAGGCCCAGTGTCTGCTGTTCTAAAAGTGTATTATTTCTGGCTTAAGCACTTGGGCTTCAGGCCAGTTATTCTACATTAAGAGGGTTTGTGGTCTGCACTCTTGTGGGAGGAGAGACTGGATTCTGCCCTTCTGAGTTGGGAATTTCTGTTCACAGGCTTAATGTGCCTGCTTATTTGAACTGTTTCTTTCTGAAATTGGTGCGCGTTGTTGCTGTAGCATAGACCAGATTCAGGCCTGCTGAATCTAGCTTTGTTTGTATAACTTGAGCACTGGTCCAGGACATCGTTTTTTGGAGAAGGTTCCTCTGCACCCTAGTAGCAGGAGTGTGCAGTTAGAACTTGTCAGATTGAAGACTGCTGGAACAGGACTCAGTTTTGCGATTTTTTTCTGGTTAATTGGGTAACTTGTTTAAATCAGTTTGTTCATTTTCTATTGTTTTATTTTATTTTTTATTTTTATTTTAACATTTGTTGACCGAGAATGTCCGACTAGGTTCCACAGATCCTGTTTTCAGCGGAGGCCCAGGGAGAAATGCTCCAGAAGCATGTCTTTAGAATGTGGGAGGAAACCGGAGTGCCCAGAGGAAACCCACGCGAATGCAGGGAGAACATGCAAACTCCACACAGAAGGCACCCCAGCCGAGAATCGAACCAGAGAACCTCTTACTGTGAGGTAACAGCATTAACCGCTGCACCACTGTGCCGCCCAATATTAAAAAATTGCACTTTATTCATCTGCTTTTACTGTATTTGTGTTTCTTCCTACTTTATTACTAGGGGCATTGACTACTACTCTGATCTGCAATATATAACAATAAGTATTCTTTTCTGTGCAATTAAAGTGTTTTTTTTTATTGTATCTGCTTTATTTTCTGAAAAAAAATACAAAAAAACAAAAAAATATACTTGTTTCCTACCTTTCTAAGCTAGTATAGTCCAGTTTTCAGGTTAGCGCTGAATTCAGGGCTGTGTTACAAATCTCTGTGTTTGATCATACCTTACTTGGATAAAAGGAAGTTTCTCTGTTCACCTGTGAGAGAGGGGAGCTTTGAGCAGCCTATCTATCCCTGGAGGAGTGGTTTCAGCGCAAAAATTAGTAGCTTATTGGCCATTTTGGACTAATTTCTATCTCTTTCATTTCCCTGCTATAAATACCACATTTTCCCAGTTTTGTGCACCAGGCAGCGCCGGTTAGCTTGGGTATAACTATTCTCGGCTCCACAAAGTCTCCTCTTCAATTTTTCAATTGGAACTAGACAAACTTTCAACTTAAGCACTCAAGCCATTCATTTCTCAGCCCAGCACTTGCTCAAAACTCATAGCAAGCACTTATAAACCATAGCACCAGACCCTCCTGTACTGTACAGAAGGAAGAGGCTCTCTATTTGACCTTACCAGCCATCCAGTAAAACACTTCACTGTACCTATCCAAGCATGCCCAAATGGCAGTGTCAGGTGTACTCTCCAGTCCAACTGGTGAATCTGGGCATTTTGAGGCAATGTTACAACTGCCTCATGTACACAGACAACCCTCTCCTCCTACCACCAAACACTAATACATGAAAGAGATGCAATTATACACCCAAACTGGAGGCTAAGCTCTTTCAATCCAAGACTGGATCAGACAGTCAAGACGAGAAGCAAATACTTTTATCACACCACCAGTCTCACACAGACCCATTAAACCAGCACCGGCAAAAAACACACATAAATATATGAAAACATACTCGGATGCTCTAAATAAAAATCTGCAAAAGCAACAGAGACCTTCAAAGCAAACATCCAAGCAACCTCCACCCCCCAACACAAACCATGAAACACATACTTCACAAAACAAGTGTGCCATGCAATCACAGCCCTTAAGGCAAAATAACATACTCAACATACTAGTAATAGGTGACTCTATAGTCAGGCCCATCGATGTCCCACTCACAAGGCTGAATAAGCAGAAGGTTACTGTCAGCTGCCTGTTGGGTGCCAGGATCCACCACATAACACAAGCACTCAGGTCACTCCAGAACAAGTACAAATATGACTCTGTCATTGTCTATGTTGGTGTGAATGACCTGAGCCGTACCTCCCTGGACTACATGAAAAGAGACATGGAAGAGCTCTCTGATCATGAAGCCCAGGCCAGTATGACCCTGACCCTGAGTAGCATCCTGCCCTCACCAAGAATGATATCATGGTATAAAGGAAACATTCTCGAATTCAACAATTGGCTAAGTTTCTGGTGTCATTCAAAGGGCATCCAGTTTCTGTCCGCCTGGGATGACATGCTCGCCAAGCCACTCTGCTTCACTAGAGACAGCTTGCACCTGTCACCCTTAGGCTTTTGAATACTGGTCAAGGCTCTTGCCACCCTCATTATGCCTTTTTTTGGCAAGGTTCAAAAGACAAACCCACCACTGTAAATAGCACAGATAACTAAGAACTGAGGGTAATATGCCCGAAGTCTAAACCTCAAAATGCACGCACTCGAGGCACTCCTCTGTATGGAGAAAATAGATATATGTGCAATAACAGAAACCTGGTTTAAGGCTCCAGAGAGCACCCCAGCACTACCAGGCTACAACTCATACCATACATTTTGGCCACAGAACCCAAATTGAAATATAAAAGGTGGGGTCGTATCCATATTCATCAAGGATACCCACACCTCCAGGTTAGTGGCACAGCACGATGCTTCAGAGATCATCCACATGCAACTAGCAAAACTGCAATTCAAATTGTAGCTTGCTACAGATCACCCACCATGTCCCAGGTCCTCTGTTTCACATTTCTGGAAACACTGGTAAACATAAAGGTCCTAACAACACCCTAATATTGGGTGATTTCAATTACCCAAACATTAACTGGGAGAACTACTCAAGTAATAACTCCCTTGCCCAACATTTCCTACAATTTATAAACTCAAATGCCCTGGTTCAACTGGTCAACACTCCCACCAGAAGTGACAACATATTGGACCTGGTCATCACCAAAATGGGTGATCGGTGTTCCATGCCGGAGGTCAACTCCTTGCTGGTTAGATCTGACCATAAACAAATCACTTTGGATATCCACATTCTGCCCCCACCCCTGGACAAGGAAACCACTGTGAAAAACTTTTCAAAAGCAAACTTCACGTTACTTAAGACCGAGGTGGAACGTTTCAAAGCCTCCATGCTAAAGGATAATGCTATCCAAGCTGCAAAATCCTTTACTAAAACATTCTACAGGCAACTACAAGATTGCATGGATATTGCTATCTCAAACAAAACCGAGACTCACTCCTGCAAGAAAAGGAAACCAGTCTGGTGGACTCCTGCCATAAACAAACTATACAACAGAAGGAGGAAACTAGTACAGAAAAGAGTAAATTCCCAAGAAGGGAAGACATCCCTGATCAGTATCAGCAAGAAACTACGATCCCTCATAAAATCATCCAAGGCGAGCTTCAAAAGAAAAATTGCCAAGGACTCCAAAGATAACCACAAGGCATTCTTTAGCTATGTCAAGAATCGAAGTGGTAATGCTCAGATTTGCTCGAAGTTAGTGCAGAACGGCACAAAATACACTGAACCGACTGATATCACCAACATCCTGGCAGACAGGTTCTGCGCAAACTTCACCCCCTCTCACCTCAAAAGGGCCCATAACCATACCAGAAGAATCTAGAGTCTATGAAATCACAGGCACTCAGGTTAAAACATCCCTCTCCAAAGCCAAAAACACAGCATCAATGGGACCAGATGGTGTCCTGAGCTGCATCCTACACGAGTTCAAAGATGAACTAACCCCTCACCTAAACACACTGTTCAAACTCAGCCTCTCCACAGGCTATGTACCCATAGAGTGGTGCACAGCAACGGTTATTCTGCTCCACAAAGGTGGAGCCACAACAGACTCCGGGAACTATTGCCCTATAAGCCTGACTAGCTTGGTCTGCAAGGCTATGGAGTGCATCATCATGGAACTCATTAACAGAGACATTGGGAACCTCTAAACACTGGACCTACCCAGTTCGGCTTTGTTAAGGGCAGATCATGCCTCCTAAACCTGGTGGACTTCTTTGAGACAGTTACCAAGGCTATAGATGAGGGAAAGGTGGTACACACAGCCTACCTAGACCTCACAAAGGCCTTTGACACCATTCCCCATTCTGGTATTCTAGACAAGCTCACCAGTCTGAACATAAACCCCTATGTCACAAGATGGGCTGCCAACTGGCTCATGGACAGAACCCACACGGTGAGAGTTGCGGGAGCTAGGTCAAACTCTAAACTGGTTACAAATGGCATTCCCCAGAGATCAGTCCTAAGACCCCTCCTGTTCAGCATATACTTTTCAGAGGTACAGGCAAGCACAGGAGGACTATGGCTGACCTAGTTCGCAGACGACTGCAAACTAGGGGCTATAATTGACTCTGTGGCTGACACAGACATCCTCCAAAAGGGTCTCACTGAGATGGATACCTGGTGTCAAAACCATGGCCTCAAGCTAAATGCCAAAAAGTGCATAATCATTCCCTTTGGAAAAAGCAAAGTACCCACAAACTACCACATAGGTGGTAGTCCTCTAAATACATAAGATGTAATAAGGGATCTGGGGACCCAAGTAGATAGTAATCTCACCTTTGATAATCACATTGCCAAAGTGGTTAGAAAATCCTTCTACATGGCCCACCTAATCACAAAAGTGTTCCCATCCAGATATACTCATCACTCATCAGACCCATCATAGAGTACAATGCCCCATTTTGGATGTACCTTACAAGACACCTGCAATAGCTGTAAAGACCACAGAAATACCTCACCAAGAGGATCACTGGCCTCAAACAGATGCCCTATGCAGCTCGACTGAAGAAACTCCAGCTGTACTCGGTTGCATACCACCTACTCAGAGGTGATCTCTGGCTGACATACAAGGCCATGTCCAACCCAGAATTGATGGACATGCTCCACCTAAAGAAAACCTTATCCCTTCGATTCACACACTCTAGAAATCTAAACCTCACCACAGAATAAATAGGACGTGCTGGAGGGATAGAGTCCTTTCTCAGAGACTTCCCATGCTTTGGAACAAGATTCCAATCTACATTAGGCAGAGCTCCTCGCTAACACTCTTCAAAAGAAACCTTGATGAGTGGATGGGAAACAGAAAGTTTACTCCTGGGATCACTTCAGTGGTTCTGCTGAACAGAGGCACAGGGAACTAATCTAAGGGGACGGTGAAAGCTAACACATTTTGGCTAGGCTTATAAATGCCTTCAGGCAGCTAGCCTAGTACCTACCTATGAGCCTATGAACCTATATACCCCATGAGTTTGCAGATTAGGCTTGCAAGGTTGATAAGACTTTAATTATCTAAGACAGTTGTAAAGCCACCCTTACGGATGGGCATCACCATTGAAGTGAACCACTCATAACGGACAAAGCCAGTAGCTAAACTTAAGTTAAACAGTTTGAGGAGTGTGTCTGAAAAGGCATGTTTAACACTATTTTATGCAACATAGTATGTGATAGTAGTAAAGAAAGATATGATCAGAAGGATTGCTGTATATCAGAAATCTTATAAAAATAAGCACCTTGCATTTTTGTATCCAGATGTTAGTGTTAAAAAAATGTTTTATGGAGAGTTACAAGCCTTGTTGATAAGCTTTATGATAGACATATGTGGGCAGTTCCTGGCAGTAATGAATATTTTGGCTCTGGCCATCATGAAATAAAACTCTAGGAAAAGGACCCCATGGGGCCACAGCTATCAACTGCTCCCCCCCTCCGCATACCCCAAGTCTGCTCCCTACTTCCCCCATCCTGGTCTTGCCATACTATTCAGATTACTTTTTTCTTCTTTTCTCATATTTTGTTGTATTTCTCAGATTTTCCTGTATTCTTTCAGTATATCATAACTGGGCAGTATTGCAGCGTAACAAATGAGGAGGACATAATCAAATTAAACTGGAGGTATAAGCTGCCCAGAAACCATTGTGTTCTAGATGCTCTGAGTTGAACTTTAGATACTTTTTTTCAATTCTTTTGCGCCAGAGATGGCTTGAACAAAAATTGTGACTAAAGGAAGAAATGTCATCCTTGTTCTTCGTTTTATTTCTGTATCCCTTCACCGCTTCTTAAATGGCCAATACTACAGTATAATAACTGTGGGGGGACACCAGAATTAAGCTAATAGTCTGGAGGCTGTTTGGGCCTCAGAAGTCAGGGATTTATAGATGCTGTGGGGTATATTTTAAAGCTTTTCCCTGCCTTTTGTTACAGCTATGGCCTGGACACAAGTCATAACTAAATAAAGAAATGTGGTTATATTTTTCCCTTCATGAAAAATAAATAAATTATACCCAAGGCTTAATGATCAAATTGACAAAAATTAGCTTTCAATAAACTGAGGCAATAAATGCTTACAAAACTATACTAGTCATATCTTGTGTCTTTCTTCCCATCAAAAGAAATACAAATAAAGATAGTCACCTTCTACATATTCCTCTGAAGTTGGATTGGGATGAAAGTAAATAAATAAATGGCTTCAGTCATATATTTCAATTTGCTGCTGACACACATCATGCAGTTTGTGTCTTCACGCCTTCCCCCAAAAGACAGCTACCATCTATTTATCACTCAGACAGCCAGAAAATAGTAACATATTTTAAATGGTTGATCTCAGACCAATATTCCCAATATGCCTCACTACCCCTACCCCCCCCAAAGTTAGCTAATTGTATTCACTTCTGATATATGATTGTGAAAAAAGTGAGAAAAAAAATGTTGACAGTCATGTATTCCAGCCTACTGCCCTCTACAACCTATAGCGATATTGCCTGCATTCCACTGAGGTATGATTGTATAAAAAGTTATTAAAGAAATAATGACCACACTGTCACAGCCCTATACAAGCCATATTGACCTTCTATACAAACATCTGAGGTTTGATTGTGAAGAAAATTAGAGAAATAATGACCACATGTTCCCCAGTCCCAAACAAGTTATAGTGACATTCTGTGCAAACCTCTGAGTTTTGATTGTGAGGACAATTTAAGAAATTAAAATCTCATTCTTCCCAGCTGCCACAATCCCCCACACAAGCTATAGTGACCTTATGTGCACATCTCTGATCAAGTGATCAAGGACAGTTGTAGAACAGGTGGGTCAAAAGCAAAAATCCTTGCTAAGCGTGTGTCAAAATTCACTTTCAGCAGGTTTCAGCACCTCTGGATCCCATGGCCAAAAACTCCTGTCTGTTTACAAAGCTACCAAATCTGCTGGGCATTGCCTATACTTCTACCATGTTTCTAAGGCCTGGAACTCCTTATCTCTATCCACCAGGTCAGTACTCTCCATTCTATCCTTTAAAACCATTTTGAAAGTCTTCCAAGTCAAAATCTGTCTCTGTTCTTGCTCAACACCAGGATAAACCATATCCCTAAATATAAAATACTTTTTCATACCTTACACCTCCTTACTGCCCCTTCTTCATTCACTTCCTTAGTTCTTTCAGTTTCTCTCCCTTGGCTTTCTCTATAAATATACCAAAAGCCTGCTTTTCTCTTAATTCATATTGTAATGCCTGTTTGTATTATACAAACTTACCTTTAATGTCTCTATAAACTGGCTAAACTTTCTCTAGTAAATCATTCTCATATAACTCGTATCTATTCTTAACCAGTGTTTTCATATTATGTCTATTCTGGTATCATTATTTAAACTGTAATTGCTTTTTGTATTATTTTTAAAGATTATAACATTATTGTTCTTAAAATGTTTTGTACTACTTTGGAGCTTTTCGTCCCCAGGACTCTGCTGAAAATGGGTTACTACACAATCAGACTTTCCTAGTAATGAAATGTCAATAAATTAATGAATTAAACCAAGGACATTGACATAACAGTGTTAATGGCATTAAATCATATCAACAATGACCTTAATAGTTATTTACAACATATGGTCAGCTTAATACTTATCTGGTTTTGTGGGAAAAAAACTGCAATGCTAAATAGTTTATTATAATAGATAAATAAAACTTACTTTATAATCAAAGAACCATACAAACCCACACACATTATACATATATATATATATATATATATATATATATATATATATATATATATATATATATATATGTATATATAGATAGATATATATATATATATATATATATATATATATATATATATATATATATATATACATATGTATATATATATATATATATATATACACATGTATGTATATATATATATATATATATATATATATATATATATATATATATATATATATATGTATCTGCCATGGCTTAAAGGTAAATCACTTTGTGTATGGCGTACAGGGTCCTGGGTTTGAGCCTTGCAGAGGCTGTTTATGGATGAGGGTAAGGTGGTCCACACAGCCTATCTGAACCTTGCCAAGACCTTTGACACCATTCCCCACTCTGGAGTCATAGATAAACTCACTAAGCTGGGCATAAATCCCTACATCACTCGATGGCTTGCCAACTGGCTCACTGACATAACCCAGACTGTAAAAGTAGCTGACTCCAAATCCAGCTCCAGACAAGTGGAATACCTCAGATTTCAGTCCTTGGACTGCTCTTGTTTGCCATCTACTTCTCTGAAGTACAGGCCAACACTAAGGGACTCTGGCTAACAAAGTTCACAGATGACTGCAAACTGGGAGCAATTACTGAATCCCCAAATGATGTGGATATTCTACAAAAGGGCCTTGCAGAAACAGATGCTTGATGCCAGAGCCATTGGCTCAAGCTTAATGCCAAGAAATGTATAGTTATCCCCTTTGGGAAAAACCATGTACCCATGAATTACCACATAGGTGGCAGTACACTAAACACCGAAAGTGTGATGAGAGACTTAGGGACACAGGTGGACAGTGGTCTCACCTTTTGATAACCACATTGCTGCAACAGTCAGAAAATCCTTCTATGTGGCACACCTCATCACTAAGGTCTTTTCATCCAGAAAGAAAGGAGGTCATTGTCCTACTGTACTTTCAACACCCTGTTTGGTATGTAACTCACAAGACATCTGCAACAGCAGGAAAGGCAGCAGAAATACCTCACTAAAAGAATCACAGGCCTAAAGCAGATGCCCTATGCTGACTAAAAAAACTCCAGCTATACTCTGTGGCATATTGTCTACTCAGAGGTGATCTCTGCTTAACATGCAAGGCCATGTCAACCCCTGAGCTGTTGGACATGCTCCACTTAAAGAAATCCAAATCTCTCAGAGCCACACACTCCAGGGATCTAAACCTTGTCATCACAATGAACAAAACATGCTGGAGGGATAGATTCCTGACACAGAGACTCCCCATACTCTGGAATAGACTGTCCATACATGTCAAGCAGAGTGCCTCCTTGGCCCTCTTCAAAAGGAACCTTGACGACTGGATGGGAGATAGGAAATTCACCCCAGGGATCACATCAGTCGCCCTGCTAGACAGGGGTCCAGGGAAGTAAGTACTGTGTGAAGAAATATTCAGTGAATTGTTATGGCTAGGCTTGTATTGGCCCTAGGGCCGATAGCCTAGTATGAACCTATACACACACACACACACACACACACACACACACACACACACACACACACACACACATATATATATATATATATATATATATATATATATATATATATATATATATATATCTACACACACACACACACACACACACACACACACATAAATATATATATATATATATATATATATATATATATATATACACACACACACACATATATATATATAATATATATATATATATATATATATATATTAAATGCAATCAGTATTGGAGCTTGGGAGCTTGGTTTACTAGTCTTCTTTACATCAGGTTCATGAACTGATGATGTCTTGTTAGTCTGCAATCATGAACTTATAACTAAAAGAGAAAAAAAAATGGCAAACATTATTTACCACTAAATGTTACATTATTGTATTATAGTTGCCATTTTTGTCCAGAAAATATATTTTCAATGAACTGCTATTGTTCTCTGAATTTGAAAAAAATATTAAACAACAGGATAAAAATCACATATTATTGTCTAAAAATAAATCACCCAACCTTAGAATCCAATGTTCTTCCAAAGTAAGTAATCTAGTTTTACTAACTTTATATTTATATTGTATTCTATCAATGCCTACAATCATGAAATGGGTGGTATTGTGAACAATTGTATGCTTATAACAGAGCATTAGTAATTTTCTTGCAACATATATCACTTAAATGTTCAAGAATTCTATGCTTGAACATTCTACTTTTTTAACTACATAAAGCACTGTGCAAGAACATTGTGATAAATATACAATGCCATCAATTCTGCAGTAATATTATACAATGTATTACTGTTAGCAAAAGTAAACTCATATATATTTGCATAAAGAACAATTACATGGTCTACAGCCAGTGCCACCTTCAATACACACTGTATTAAAGTTATCAGTTTTATGAAGTCTTTTATGACCAGAAAGAAATTGTGAAATTGTTTCTGCTTTCCTGTTCACTATGTTATATTGCTCTGGGAGAATATTACAAAAAACTCATCTTGTTTCAAAATGTACCAATATTTATTAAGGACATCTCTGAATCTTCAGAAATTTGATCCATAAGTAGAAATCATAGTCTATTTGTGTCATTTTTCATTTGCCAAAATGTTCTTATATTTATATGATACGAGGAATAGTCTTTACTTCACTCAGAACAATGTGGGCTACCAAATGCTCATAACCCCTATCAAGAAACCTATTATTATGATCTGTAGAAGCCTCCTGGAATTGGTTAGGTTCTGAACAAATTATTTTAAGTCTGATAAATTGTAATCTGGGCATACCATGAAGCATATGGCCAGTATAACAGCTGGTTGCCCTTAAAAGTAAATTGTTAGTGTGGAATTGTTGGTATGTCTCATACATATTTTTATATACCCAAACATCAAGGAACTGAATTTCTTTCTGATGGAAGCTGACAGTGAACTCCAAACACCATTTATTTTCATTAAGTTAAGTAAAAAACTCATAAAGCTCTGAAATATTTGACCTCCAAATGAATCATTCAGGTATCTTCTCCACATGTCCATGGAACAGAGGACCAAATTAGATCTATGATCATAGATCATTTATTTCTCAATATAGTCCATAAACAGATCCAAACATAAGAGCAAAAGATGCTCTCGTTGAAGTATCTTTAACCTGCCAAAACATACATGGTTATAGGACAACACATAAGTCCATAAGTAAGTCATATGCTAGCTGCCCATGTGGGACATTTTAGCTTAGCCAGTTTCCCTTTTAGTGCTCAAATTAACTTATCCTGCTTGGTTAGAGATTGGCCTTACCCATCACATGGTCAATAATTATATATTACCAATAATGAGAATAACTGAGATAATATCACAGATAATCTAAGGGTCCCTGGCATGGGATATTGCATTTAGGAGCATCCTCTATCCATTAGTAGTGCAGGGGCAGTCCTTGGGTCATTCTTTTGGTTCCCACCCATAGATCTAAGTTGCACTTGCACAAGGACAGGGATGAGCTTTGTTTTTGTGGATGGAGAGTCTGTTCCAGAGCAGCAGTATCCTCTGTGGGATATTCCTGTCTCTTCAAACCATTTTGATGATGTTGCAGAAGAGGTTTAGAGTCCTAAACAAAGTATTTGACTTCCTGATGTGTAGCAGATCTATCAGCCATGGGTCAAAGGAACAATTGCATGCCAGACACTGGTCACCTCTTATCAGTCTTTAGCATACTGAGTATAATGACAGGACTTTGATTCAGTTTATATAGAACATAGACATTTTTAGCAAGAGCATGTTCTGTGATAAGTAAAAGCAAAGTCTTAAATCTGACAGCATTTAACTGTGATTTATATAGCCAGTATTCCAGAGCATACAGACCACCCAATGTGGGTTGCACATGTACACATATACAGATATCTATTAACTAATATTCACAAATCCAAAGATTCTTTAATCTGGACATCTTCAATAAGGTTAAGAAACTGAGTGGTATCATGACACCTGGATCTCAACCATGGTAGCAGTGGTTAAAGTTAAAAAAAGGCAGACGGGTTCTGTAAGCAAATAATTGCCTGTAAAAAATGGTCTCCCAGGAGGTTTTGTAACATTTTTGTAAATTTTAAGCAAGAAAAAAGTACTCTTTTCTGAGGTCCTTCATTATTATGTTCCAGCTTCACTCTATCATTAATAATATCTTCTTGAAAAGTCTTGTCAAGAAAACTATATACATGTCCTTTTTAACCTGGGAAGTGGCATGTAAAATAGTTTTCTAATGGTGTCCATCAGCTGGTTGGTTCACAGCCTCAGTATGATATATATCCATGTCTCATTGGACAATACTGCCCCTTTAGCTACCTATGAGATATTTAAATTAGTATTGTTCTGATAAGATTTTAAGTAGGCACATTCCTCTACAGGGAGATTGTCACTGCCCTTCTTACATATCTATGAATTTCTAACTCTTCCAGAACCAGTTTTTCACAAATAGATACTGTTTTGTGGTATGGTGGATGAAAATGTGATTTATAAAAAAGAATCCCATCATTACATTTAGTTTCAGGTATGTTAGCAAAAGTTTAGCTTTCTGCAAAAACGTTAAGTATCTTTAACAAAATCGTTTTCTGAAGTAATGGATGTAGGTATAAAATGTAAATCTTAATTCAACACCTTGTGTTCCCCCATACTCACTGAAGTTTAGAAATGTTAATAAATAAATCACAGTCTCTGTTTATTTCTATTGAGCCATCATCTCCTGAAAGAGATTGAACATGTCTTTGTTTTGGCCTGTGTTTGCCCCCCCCACCCCCACCCCCCGGCTCTTCATTTGCAGGATTTAATGTGAAAGAAATGGATACAGAATATCCCCACTAGAATCAAAGGAGAAAAGAATACAGCAGCCATTCCCCAATGGTTGCCTTTTATGTCTTTTATTTGGTCTCCTTTATATGAATGCTTAACTTCAGAGAACCAAACAGCCTTTGGTATATGTTTATGTTTGTGCCTTCTAAATTATTGCTTAAGTACATGTTCCATAACATTTCTTCTTTTACATTTTTTTAAGATTCTTGTCAGATAATTCCTTATCCAAGGTGGACTATTTTTTTTTTCATATTTTTCTAATTTGTGAGAAAACAAGGGTTTTTTAACAACCTCTTGAGCCCATTCCAAAACCTTATCTGCCTCACCTTGCAAATTATTTATGTATCAATCATGAAAGTCAACTAAAGTACTGGCAAATAATAAAGATGCTTTATGTTCACTAGATTGAAATATTTAAACCACAGTGGCCACCCCTCCCTTGCTGATGTCATATAACAGATTTAAGTTTCTTAGTCCAATCCAATAATTTTCTAAAAAAAGTGTCAATAGAACTACCCGAAAATGAAACAGTAGCCTGTGGTGGAGCTCCTGTTGACATATCTCCTTTATGTTGCAAGAAAACATCCACATTATCCTTGTCTTTGGAGATTTCAGAGTTATTTATTTATTTATTTGACATTTGTTGACTGGGTTGGTCCAGCTGGGACAGAGCCCTTTTTCAGTGGAGACCTGGGGAGAAAAGCTCCACGTTTATTACATAAAAAATAGATACATTAATACATACAGTACATATGATTTAAGTAGATATATACAAAAGCAGGTTAACATGAATAGTAATTAGTTTGTACATATCACACTTTTTGTAATGTAAAATGTAAGTATTCACATCAGTTCAGTTGAATAGTATATATATCTGCAATGTCTTTTGCCAGCAGCCAAAAAATAAGTGGTCAACATATCCAAAAGGTTGCATGGTCTGAGAACCAAACCACAAAATGTGCACAAGCCCAAAACAAATGGCTAAATACACTTGCTGCCAATATTTATTGAATTTAAGAATAATTTTATGCCAAATATTTAATACAGTTCTTAAACTATGAAATTATTTTATTTGTTTATTACAAAAGACTATTTAGTACTGTACTTTTTGTTCACCAAATGTCATGGCTGTTAAGCTGACCATACATTATACAGCCTATTAAGATTATTTAAAGGGTATTTAATGACCTTAACACTGTTTTTGTGGAAGGCATTGCTTTATATTGACATAAATATGAGACTACTAGGTTGTAAATATAGGAGGTTCAAAATTTTGTTCAGATTTTACTGATGGAGATGTGGTCAGCATTTAAACCAGTTTAATGTAAATACCCACTCAAGGAATCTAATCCCTTCTGCAATATGAATTGAATATCTTGAAAGGATAGGTATGCATTACAGAGAATTATACCATGACCCCCCATTAATATTCCAAAACGTGCACGCTGATTGGCCAGCGTGCACGTTGCAAATTGACTTATACTAATGGAAAAAGGTCCGGTCGCCCAGACTTTTTCCATTAGTATAAGTCTCTTTTAAAACACTGTCTCGCTATGTTAAAAGAGTTTAACATAACGACACAGGTTTAAAAAAAGCAACGGAGATCTCCGTTGCTTTTTTTAAAGCTGTCTCACTATGTTAAACTCCTTTAACATAGTGACACAGTGAGTAAAAAGCAACGGAGATCTTGCTTTCTCCGTTGCTTTTTCGCTATGTTAAATGGGTTTAACATAGCGAGACAGCTTTAAAATAAGCAATGGACATCTCCGTTGCTTATTTTAAAGCTGTCTTGCTATGTTAAACCCATTTAACATAGCGACAGGTTTACAGGAGAAAGCAAGATCTCTATGTTAAATGGGTTTAACATAGCGAGACAGCTTTAAAATAAGCAACGGACATCCCGTTGCTTATTTTAAAGCTGTCTCGCTATGTTAAAGCCATAAAACATAGCAAAACAGTAAAAAGCAACGGAGATCTTGCTTTCTCCGTTGCTTTTGGCACAGCTCTGATGTACTGCGTAGGCATGCGCAGTACATCAGAACTGCCGCGATGCCAGACAGCTGCGGAGGGGCAGCAAAGAGGCATTATACAATGCCATTATTTAAGAAAAGTAATTATTTCTTTTCTTAAATAATGTCATAGTATAATAGCAATAACCCACTTCTGGGTGTGGGTAATGCGGGATTTACCCACGGTTGTCTTTGTTTGGTCCCTTGGGCTTCGGCCCCGGGACCAAACCATGCCAACCGTGGGTAAATCCCGCATTACCCACACCCAGGCATGGGTTATTGCTATATTCATCTTCTATGCAACTGTTTTCTATCCCACATAAAGCAAAGGGCTTTTCTTACTCAATTTGCATGTAATTTGGGCAAATGGATGGATAACAGCAAATTTACCCCCAGATTACCACACTTGTCCCTCATGGATGGGTCAACATGTAAATGTCCTAACATCTTTATTCTACCTGTCTTTTGATTATTTGTGCACAAAATATATTGACCGAAAACTATCGTGGGCAAGTAAGGACAGGTTTCTTAAGTTCCTCATAGATCAAAAGTTTAGATGGTACTGAATGAGGAATATGTGCTGGTGGTGATGGTGGTGGTGTCCATCAAGTATGGAGCAGACAGCATAAATACAGTCTAGGGGGACATGACAGAGGAGGGAAAAAACTGGAGAAGAGCATGACAGGTACAAGACAGCTGCACACTGAAGATGTATATGTGGGTTCTTCACCAGACTATATGGAAAAAAGGAGAACCCAAGGAAAAAGATTAAAGAAGAAAGTGGGATTAAAAGAAAAGCAAACAACAAAAAACAAACAGGCAAGGAGATTGACTATAAAAGGATTTATCTTTAAAAGCGGGATTAAAAGAAAAGCAAACAACAAAAAAACAAACAGGCAAGGAGGTTGACTATAAAAGGATTTATCTTTAATCATAAAGGAATGGCAATTCAGCAGAAATGTGTAGAAGTGGCACGACAGACTGTGAAATAATGCAGTAAATTCAGATACAACTTTAGGCAGAAATGACAGATTCATTGTTTAAAAAATATATCTAACTTTGCACAAAATGAGACAAGGTCATCTAGTATGACAGCTCACTGCTCAGGCATTCTTCTTGCTGAATAATCCAATATGCTTTGCGAAGACCAAGAGCGGAGACTCAAGTTCAATTTATAAAATTTATTAATTCCATGTAAACCAAACACGGACAAACAAAACAGAATAGCATTAAAACATGAATGCCTTCACTACAATAGCGTGCATTTTCGTCTTATTCAGTTAGACTTCATCAGGTGACCAGTGCATAAACAGGATTACCCAATTTATATTAAAGAAATTTAACAAAAAACAAATAAATAATTACTTTCCTATTTAAAACCACCAATGATGTATCAAATAAGCTAATTAAATATTAATGCAATTCATTCTCCACTTTTCACTAAGATGCCATAGTTAATATTTAAACCTTTGATAAAATACAACTAAATTAAAACATTTTAAAAATGTGTGATTACCATCATCATTTATAACCAAATAATAAAATATCTGTACAAAGTTAAAATAATAAATAACAGAAATATATTTAAATGAAACATTTCCTAAATAATGCCATAACATACCATATAAAATGTGAGGATATAGTGATTCTTCTTGCTGAAGTCAGAGCAATAATCAAAATGGTTTTCCACGTACAAACCTCATATCACCTTGATCAGCTGGAAGAAATATAGCAAACGTTATTTTTTTCCAAAATAAAATTGTGATCTCAAGAAGGAGCCATCTGTTTTCTAGTTAAATGGATATGATGAATCCCTTTCAAACGCATCTTGACATAGGAATGTATTGAAATAGGATGATCCATAGGTAGACATGCTGAAATGGCTGATATATGAGCCTTGATAAAAGGTAAGAAAGGCCAGAGGATAATAACTCACACAAATATTCTATAACCAGATAAATACTATATTTTCAACGGTCTTTATTCTTATGTAGGTGCCAACTTGACAGTCTTTTGCATTTGTTAATATATGTTTTCCTAGCAGCAGGTTTCTTTGCATACCTGCTGTACTTTCTCATAAAATAGGTGCCCAAAAGGTACTAAAACTCTATCATCCAGGCAGTTAGATGAAGTTGTTTCAACCTAGGTTGTGTTAAACAACCACATTTTTTTTGAGTAGCTTCAATCTGTGAGTAACCTTATGGTAATTGCCCATTGCCATTTACAAAGAAGACAGAACCATTTTTTCCTGGGTCAGAATGGATTCACCACAATGATCTTTGGAGAGTCCTTCTGAATTCTTAGAATGACCCTTGATTTCAGTGGAAAGGCATACAGGTACATTCCCATCCAAGGAAATGACACTGTATCTATTTTCCAGGCCTACCTGCAAAGAAGGAATCTGGGAGTAGAATTTTGCCAATGTATTTATTGTGAATGGAGATGAAAATATCTATCTCAGCTCGAGAAAATCCTGGAAGAATCTCTTATTCAATTCCCAATCATGAGGATTTGTCCTGGTCATTATCTACTTGTCTGCCATAGTGTCTTTTAATGATGGAATGCAAGATGCCTGTCAATACAATATATCAGGCTACAATGGCTAACTTGAACTGAGAATATGACCTGCACATCCGTCCCCCACAGTAGTGTTGTCTGTGACCACTTGTAAATGTCTTGGGATCCACAGATAATCAAGAGAGGTAAGTGTATTTATTAATACCACCATTGATGTTAATTTGTTTTCTGGTCTGTCTTTTTTGTTCCAAACACCCTACACTTTTACCACTAAAGATACAGTTCCCCAAGCAAAGTCTGAGGCATTTGTTGTTACAGACTACACTGGAGAATGAACTGAAACTGGAGACTAGGATTCAGATACAAAATTTGTCTTGCCAACAAATCAGTTCCCTATTTACAAATACCAAAAGTGAAATTTGAAAAAAAATAGGTGGTTGCGATGTTGGGAGCACACAGATTTTAGGCATCACTGAAACTTTCTCATGTGGATTCTGTCTAGAGTGTTCATGAGAATCATAGATACTATGAATCCTAACAGCCTGAGAAATTCCCTTGCTGAAGTCCCAGACCGAGTGCAAAACCTCAGGAATAAATCTAAATATAGATCAACTTCTTTTCCTTTGGAAGAAAAGCTTTTGAACAGAATTATCCAGGAAACACACCAGGAATACAATCCTGTAGGAAGGAATAAGACATGACATTTGAATGTTCACTTGGAAACCTAGTCTGTGAAGGAGATCTCATCAATAGAGTAGCTAGGATGGGGAGAACTGGGCAACCACCCTGGGTGCAGAGTGTTAGTGGGTGTGATCAGCCATGTCATCCAAATGTCTCTTAGTACATATTGACTTTTAAAAGCTGGCATTGGACTTGTGGCCAAACTTGAGTGCTGTAGCAATCTATGTCTGGTTTAAACTGTAGCAACTGCTTGCTACATTTGACACACTACACGAGGATGCCCCTGTCTTGGCACCAGTGCACATCATGTACACCAAATTATTGTGTTCCAAGTAGCAGCCCCCAAGGTATTTGATATTTAGGGGCTGAATAATCATTTGTTGATTAAATGAGATGCAGTTAATCATAGTGCATCCATTTGGGGCTCAGATTTTATTCTCCTTTTGTCGGGTGCATGGTATGTGTTCTTAATCATATAACATAAACTTTGTTGTTTTGTGCCATAATGTTATGAGGAATTATGCTACCAAGTTATACATAATTGTATTTTTTATGCTAAACTCATAGGTGAGAATTAATAAAGATGCACTTCTTGGCATCATGACCAAGATCTGCTAAGGAAGTTATCTCATGACGAGACCCTCCTGTGCCAAGAATATGTGAGGAAACAATTGCCAGTGCCCCATTTTCTGACCAAATTACCAGTCCGAATATACAGTGGGACATTACAGGAGTAATGAACATAACCAGTACAGGTCTGCTGAACATAATGTAAAGTAGTGAGCATGGTTAGAGACTTCATCCCCTAATATAATATAATATAATATAATATAATATAATATAATATAATATAATATAATATAATATAATATAATATAATATATAATATAACATAATATAATATAGTGCTCATTTTATATGGTTGAACCTCCGACCATTCAGCCCATATTATATACAGTCATTACCTATGGTCACCTCCCTTTCTCCCTATAAAGTGCATATAATAATGCTGAAGCCCAGATCCCCTTACCTTTTCCTTATGCAGTATATAACACCGATTAATATCCAAAGCCCTCTTCATCTCTCTTATAATATCATGTGCTGATGATGATTCAGGGGTACCCCACTTCCACACTAGATAATGATAGAATGTTCCTCGGCAACAAGCGTAACCCCCCACCTTCCCCCACCCCAGTAATGCTCTAAGCAATATTATGTACTGTATATACAACAAATATGAATAAGAATGCAAGAAATACCACCAAAGAGAGAAAAAAATGCTGTAGTTACTAACAAACAGTAACTTTAATGCATCGCTTCAATATTCTGTACTGTTCTGGTATGGCGCAGCTGAATCTGGTGTATCAGGAGTTCACAACTTTGCTTTTAATGCAATGAGTATATGCTCAATGTTTAGGAAACCAGGATATAATGGTGCCATGGGCCTAGCATAGCAGTGCAGCATGTAAATCTTACTGATTGGGATATGCTGGTGTGGGGGATCAAATGCTAGTAAGAAATATGACAGTACCAGTACCCCTTACTTTTTCATGTTAGTATAATTGCTAAAACGTTTAGAACAAGTGTTTGGAGAGTGCTGCTTTCCTGCCAAGAATGAATAGCATACATCCCAGCAGTATATGACTCCCAGCCCCATCAGAACTGATGCAAAGACTTTTGTGTTTTCTACAGTGCCATATGGCAAAAATCACTGACATTACCATATCTTATACTGATTTTTGTTAGGCACTACTGCTGGTGAAAACGAAAGGTATGAATTTCAGTGTGACTCTGCCACTAGTGTTACATAATGCAACTCATGGTAAGAGATCTGGCTACTGTGCCACGAATAAAACACTCACATCCTCAATCTAAAATCTCCATAGTATTAGGAAAATTATACCATAATGCACCATTTGTGGTATCAGCCATACTATTTCTATGGATTTATGCACATCTTAGCTTTCATTTTGTTTTTGTTACCTTATCTACATTCAGTCAGACTAAGTACTGAATTTTGGTATGTACTCATTTTATGATGTATTTTCTGCTCTTTGAGCTCAGGTCATTGTTGAAAAGAGTCAATAGACCATTCCACTTACCAGATGGACAAAAACTAAAAAATAAATAAATTCTAAGACAAAATATTTATTTCAGAAAGTTTTGCATTAAAATGTAGAAGTAAAATAAAATTAATGATTAACAGCCTACATGTATTTTTCATACTTTGTCAGGAATGTTTTAGAAAAGTTGCAGTTTCTTTATAACCTTTCTAAAATGTGTATTTTATAGCAGCAATACATATTTCTTTAAGAATGATTTTTATTAGTAACCATTTCAGCTAGGGTGATAGCTGGAGTGAAATTCAGTCATTTAGCAGTAGTGAAAGTCAGTCATTCTCAACAAAGTCAATTAATAAGAAAGAAAGAATCAGAGTTAAAAAGAAAACAGATCAGTGTTCATGTTGGGCTTGTCCAAAGGCCCAGTGGGGGGAAAATGTTTTCTTTTGTTAACTTTTAAAAGGAAATTGATATGAAGTACCATCTAACGTAAACAAAATGTTTTTGACACCAGCAGATGGTGCTCTCATGTTGGGACTGAAAGTAGAAACCTCTCCGTAGATACATGACTAACTGAGCTACAGATGGCTTTGGATGACTGGACTATGCAGTGTTATCAGAATATTCATTTCACATTCCCACTGAAGACAAAGTACAGGCCAGAATACAAAGCGACATAAAATTCCTACTGCCCGCTAACCATCCCACATTCTGTGGGTTTGTCAGCTGTTAACCTCTGGTGCTCTAAAACAAACTATAGTGTTTACACTAGCAACATTTCATTCTCCTGTAAATGCAAAAACAGTCATTATAAACATTTATAGACTTAACAAATGTCATTTATATAAACTGCAGTACACCACATTAAATATTTATTGATTGACTGAAATCATTTACCTGGGTAGAACACACTGATCAGTTCTGACGTAATTTCATTCACAGCTACAGCTTATTATTAAGTAAACTTTTAAATTAGGTATATTTTTCCAAATAAAAGTTTTTTAAAGTATATATATATATATATATATATATATATATATATATATCACATGCACTTGTTAAAACAAGTGTTATCTACTGAGAAGAAGAAATGCCACTTTTAAATACCTATCCTATGTTCCCATGGTAACAGTATGCCTTTCAACTGTAAATATTTCTTCCCACACTGTTTAAGATCAGAACTAGTAAGTAAGTGTTAACTAAAGGTGAATTTCAAAACTGTTTCTTCCTTACTGTTTTCTGCCTCTTCAGTGTAGAAATAAAGTCAGATTTGTGTTGTATCGTTCAGCTGGTGCCTAAAAGGTTAGGTATTAGGACCACTGTCTGCAAAAGAGAGGGGTCTTAACTGTAACTGTTTTAATGCCAGGAAAGTGTGTTTTAAGTGGTGAGAATCATAATATCTGCTCATAATACATTTCAGCTGTTGTAAATGTTTCCCACTACATTTTTTCAGTCCTAATGTCTTGATTCTAGGGGGACTCGGCTGTTTGCCAATCAATACTGCATGTCACTGCACTTTTTATTTAGACTTTGATGTAGCCATATCCTTAGTAGCAATTGAGGGCACTATCTCCTGCCATTTAACTTGTGAATGCACAGCAAACATTGTTCTGAAAAGGTATTGCATAGAACAAAATAACAGGTAAGATGTCTAGTGAATGAAAGTAAATGTCATGCAGTTAGAAGTAACAATAACAGTCACAAAAGCAGAAAATTACAGCAGTATATAAAAAATATTGATGCCTGCTGTATCCTGCGATTGTTTCCAACCAGCTAAATGGGTCATATCTGTTTTCTCATCCATGATGTTTCATTTAGTTTTAAGTGTCAGAAATACATTCTACTTTCCTACTAGAAGGCAGAAACAAGATATAGTTGTATTGATATACAGATTTTTGTATTAGTTTCCATATACGGGAGTCCTGCCCTGTGCCGTGCGTGTACATGACATACATAGTAATAGCTAATAGGACAATTAGGCTATAATACTGTTGAATGGGATGATACAGTGACAACACAGTATTGGTAGGTATTTGACTTGTGCATGAAATACATTTTATGATTGGTCCTATGTCCTGCATCCACTCATGGTGTGAGAATGTCTGTGAGTGGTGAAAGTGTTTTCATTTTTTTTTAACTGTCACTTTGTCATCACTTTATCTCCCTTTCCTTTTGTAAGCTGATTTAAAAGCATAAGAAGTTATGCCTTCATTTGCATTTCATTCACTAGAGGTTAGAAAAGGGCAGCACTAGTCTGTAAACACATACCGGTATCTGATTACCATTTCTTTTTAACAAGTTTTTCTCTAAGTAGGATTTATATAACAAACCTCAAAAAGCACAGCTTCTGCTAAATAATCTGGATATTTTGTAGATAAGGTAAAGTCACCTGTATTTTTGCAGTGAGATTAAGATGACTGCTATAGGATTTGTTTAGATGGATACTTACAACTAAGAGTAACTTTGCTCTCCAACTACCAGAAAATAATGTAGTGAGATATGGAACTTTTCCATGTGACAATTGCAAAGTATGCAAACACATAGCTGATAGTTTTGAAGACATTAATAACTGACAGAAGAGGCAGTTTCACTTGCAACAGTGAAAAGATTATATATAGTTAAAAATGTCCTTGGGGATTATTTCATATTGGAGAGAGCAAGAGAAGTTTTGCTGCAAGATTAAAAGAGCATATAAGGGACATCAAGAAGCAAAGATTTCAGAGTCCTGTAGCTATGCACTTTAAGGAACACTATAATGGAGACCCACAGGGGTTACAGGCAACAGTTTTGAAACAGGTAAATACTAGGTTTAGTACTGATGAAAAAAAATTAAGGAACATTTAAGTAGGAAGGAAGCAATATTTATTTTAAAAATGAAGAAAAATACACAGCAGGCAAACGTACGACCGTAAAACACTAATAAGATGCAGAAACCAAAATAACAAAATGGTCGTAAGATGTACGGCAATAAAAACATACAGTTTATTTCTCAAAATGGTACCATAATGGTCTGAGGAAGCCACCAGTGAGGTGGTGAAAGCACTTACCTTATTTTGTGAAATAAAGGATTTACTAATCTTCCATGTAAGACTAGATTAGTCTTGCACAGAAGCGCCAGTGTAAGATTATGATGGCAGCATGCCATGCATATTAATGAGGGCGTGCTGCCTCTTACATGGATCGTAGATGAGTTTAGGGGGCATGTCGGACTGCTGAGCAGTCCAAATATCCACGCCCCTGCAAAGAAGAAATGCCGCAACTTCACATTTAAATGAGCGAGTCTGGTCATATGTGTACAATGTAACACTAAACTCCCCCATATATTCAACAACTAACAGAATAAAAAATAAAAATATATAATTTTTTTATCTTCCGATATAGCTGCGCGTAGTTGCATGGGTTTGCCTGGGTTTGCCTGGGTTTGCCCATTGCTTAGCTACAGTTACAGCAGCTTAGACACCAGAAGAGGATAACAAGAAAAATATATGCAAATTAAGCAACATAGCAATAGCGTAGTGGTTGGGCGGCCACGGTGGTGCAGCGGTTAGTGTTGCCACCTCACAGCAAGAGGCTCTCTAGTTTGATTCTCAGCTGGGGTGCCTTCTGTGCAGAGTCTGCATGTCCTCCCTGTGGTCGAGTGGGTTTCCTCTGGGTGCTCCGGTTTCCTCCCGCATCCCAAAGACATGCAGTAGGTGGATTGGACACTCTAAATTGGCCCTAGGCATGAGTATGTGCATGTGTGTTTGCCTTCTGTGGAAGATTGGGTGCCAGGCTGGCAACTCAACACTGTAAAACTCCACTGCCAATCATGAGGGAACAGATGATCCGCTGTGGTGACCCCTAACTGGGAAAAGCTGAAAGAAGAAGAAGAAGCAATAGCGTAGTGGTTAGAGCTTTCTCACAAAGAGGAGGCATTCCTGGTTCAAGTCCCACTATTGCATGTTCCATTTTCTGTGGGAAATCTGTATACAAAAACATTTCCTGACATTTTTTATGTATAAGTTTTGTAAAAAGCATTGAAATGTTAAATTTAGTAGCACATGAATTATATATATGACGGTGAAATGTTTATGCATTCTGAGGCATGAGTACCTTATTTTAAGCAATATAAAGCACTGCTAACCACATGTTACCAGTATTGAACATATTTAAATACATTTGCGAGTAGCTGCGCAATGCTAAGGAGGAGTAACACAGGTTCACCGCATGTTACTGCTGATTACCTTCGCGCAACTCCACGCTAACCAGTGCAACGTCTGGCAAAGTCGTGCAAAGCCAGGTAAACACGCTCACGCCTGCTTTACTGTTCCTTAACCAGTCAGTTCTGCTTAGCAGGAAAATAAAAAGTAGTGACAGGGCTCGAACTCAGGATGCTGTGCACTATAGTCACAGTACTTAACCACTAAGCCATAATAGCATTTCACAAACATGCACTTTCAACAGAGATATATCTATCAAAAGGATCTTAAACATTTCCAACATCAGCTAAGCAGGCGTGCCCACAGCTGAGCTTTTTCAAAACTGGCCAATCACAAATAAGTGCAGCAAATAAGGCATATTTAATCTTCACAGGCGGGAATACTTGCTATAACTGGTTGTAGCTTCCTTCTGCAGTCAGCATGGCTGGTGTAGGTGAGGGCACTCAGTTTAGAGTGCAACCCTGGGGCATCCAGGAGTCCAAAATTATGGTTTGGCTCCTTGTCCACAAACATGAGCAAAGACTCCTGCAGGGCCAGTACCAGGGTACCCAACATAAAACGGAGGCCTGTAACAGTCTTGCCCATGATCTCACCAGTGCCACTGGTGTTCCTCGGACTGGTGAGCAGGTCAGGTACCATTATTCTGACCTGAAGTGGCATAGGGGGGATGAACTGGACCGGTGGATCCAGGAATCCCGTAGGATGCCTAATGACATTGTATTAAGTAGTTAAGAATTGCCATGCTTGTCTATACTATGGATAGGTATGTCTCAATATCACTGCATTTACTTCACAGCTGCAGGTGACCGGGCTATGAATTTGCAAGCCCATGAAGATAGGCTGCAAAGCCTGCATCAGGAGGCAGGTTAGTAATTATTTTGCATGTACTGTTTTATAAAATAAACGAGAGAGCTTTCAAAAAGTGTTTTAACCTAATAAATGAAGATGTAATAATCCTTTAATAAATGTATAATTCCTGGAGTGTGTCTGTTTCATTTTCTTTGATATATTGTTGTACTATTGCATTCCACAAATAGTAGTGTTGTATTAAGCAGTGTCAATCTACACTTAGGTAGGCCCATATAAAGTGGATGAAGGGAGTGCCAGTAGCTTTTATGCATATTTACAGCCCTCACCTGTTGGTTCATGCCCAGCATGTACAGGTTAATCTGGCACATGAATAACTTGGTATTGTGTTCCCCAGAAATGTCAGTGTGCTGCCAGAAATGTAGGGAGCTGTTAACATATAACTCATACTTTCACCTGAACATATCTAGATAATTATATGAAAGTAGAGCTGTCAGTGTACCATCTTAGCAGTAGTGTGTGTGAGCAATTCCCAAAATATGTTGCAGTAACATCTGCATCTTGGACAGTTTGTATGTAAGATACAGCTCATGTATATAATGATCTAGCAAAATCCAGTTGCACAATATAAGGACATTGGGTAGTGTAATAATACATGTAAGTGACATATAACTGCAGTTAATAGGAATGTAGTGAACATTAGAATGATATATAAGTTAACTGAGCTATCTTTTTCCACCCTACTGTATGTGCATAAAAAATGCAATTCTACACTTCAATCGGTATGTCTAATCTCAAAACATTTGTTGGGACATATGTCCTATTGGTTTATAAACATTTGCATTTATTTCTATGCATGTGCCCTGTTAAAATACCACAATATTGGTGGCCTGTTGCCATCAATTAAACCTGCATGCTGTTGTAATGTCCACTATTGTTCTATATATGCATGTGTTATGCTTCTTTTCAACTGTTGAAAATCTGGTGTGTTGGGTTAATGGGAATACTTCTGCATGCTGTTATAACTAATTGGGAATGCTGTTGACTGTTACTAACCCATATCTTTATTAAACTCTCCAAAACATAGTTAGTATGGGAAGGCCGGTCCCAGCGGACCTACCTGTCCCAACTCAGCTGGCCATGGCACCTGGCACCAGCAGATCTGGTGCCCAGCCTGGGACCTCCACTTCTGTTGGCCCTGTGCCACCTTCAGGATGGGCTCGGCCACCCCATGCAAGTGTGGGCAGAGAGGCATCTATCACCTTTCGTACGGTCTGGGCTGTAGTGCAAAGAGAGATTGAACGTTCTGTTGCAGAACCTCTATGCCAGCTTGAGGCCTGAGTGGCGCAACTCACTGGTCAGCCTGCCCCTCCTACACAGCCCCCAGCACAGCCACCTTCTGGGCCGTGAAGGTGCAGTGATGACTGCCCATGGGTGGGGACCTCAGTCCCACTGTTTCCATCTGGGGCTCATGGGCTTGTGATTTCCAAACATCCCTCCCCATCAAAGGTTTTCACCCACCACATGTCATATACTGCCCCTGTATGCATCTTGTTTGTCTTGTATGTTTACCTCCCCAACCTACCTCCCCAAATATACCTACTTCCCCTACCCCACATTCCACTCTCACCTGAAAAAAAAAAAAGGGCAATCTGTTCCCGAAAAAAAAAAAAATTACGTCCCACACATAGCTGCCCATTTTGCACACATGTCCACTGGACACATGAAATGGTGTTTAATTGGCATTACAACATACTTTGTTGTCCTCACCCCTCTCTCAGGGGTTGAAGGGTTCATATCTACCTCCAAATTTATTGCATATGCACAGCTGTTGCTGTTGAAGAAATGGGCAGCTATGGACCTTCCCTACACCTGTCCTGCACATCCCGAGCTATTTTCCATACTGTCTTTCCCTCTTTGTGCCCCTTTTTCATCACTTCCCTATCTCCCCATTTTTCTTTTCTTTCAAAGAAATTAGCGTGGGGGTGAGTGGGAGTAAGCACTATTAAGCAGTAGTGAGAGGGTGCGCTTGGCTAAGCAATGCAAGGCATTGCGCAAACCCACACAAACCCACTCACAACTGGTTAAAAGTGCCTTAGTCACTCTGCATGTGAGGGCCCTTGTTCTGCTCAGGAACAAAATAAAACACCTCTGTAAGTCTCAAACCCCGGACAGTGCACACACTACACAACATGACGTACCACTAAGCCACGGTAGATATACATTAAGTTGGTGCTTAAATAATTATATCATGCATCAGAATGAGTGAATATAAAGGAAAATTATGAATACCATACCACACAACTTGTTCTGTGGATGCTGACCATCAGTTGTTGTGGGATTACATTACATGACTGTGATAAGAGAGGCAGCCCTTCTAGCATGAAAAAGAAGTTATGTCTTACCATAATGTTCCATCTGTATTGTTAATCCTCGTTTAGTCATTACGCATGGGTATTGGTTCCGACCTTGGAACCGAGCTGGCCATATTCCAAGCTCGCATCAGCTTCAAACTCTCGAGCTAAACTCTTACCCACAATCTCCCTTCCCTGTTACCTCAGATTGAGTTTGCAAGTCAAAGAAGGTAGAGGCTACCTCTGGTCAAATAACCTAAGAGAGCCGGATGGTGAGATCCATTAGAAACCACAGGAGGGGGAGGGAGGGTCGTAATGACTGAACGAGGATCAACAATACAGATAGAACATTATGGTAAGACATAACTTTTTTATCTGACATTGTTAATCTTCGTTCATTCCTTATGCATGGGACAGAGTCCCCAGCTACCTCTATTCCTGGGAGGCTCTCATGGAAGGACATTCCTGAGCAGCATAGAACCAAAAGATGCTCTTCCCCTAGAGGCCAAATCCAATTTGTAATGATTGATGAAGGTATGAGGTGTAGCCCAAGTTGCAGCTGCACAGATGTCATGTAAAGAAGCTCTGGCATGGAAGGCAGCAGAAGTTGCCACCGACCTTGTTGAATGAGCTTTCATAGTAGTAGGCAATGAGATATTGCGTTGTGTATGAAGGTCACACAGTCCTTCAACCATCTAGCTAATATGACCTTAGCAACAGCAGATCCTAATGTAGGTCCAGAAAAGGCCAAAAATAACTGGTCAGATTTTCGAATGGACCTAGTCCTGTTTAAGTAAAAATGGATTTTCCTGTGGATATCTGGGGTATGTAGGCAATACTCTCCTCTGTTTGAATAATTGGGAAAGAGAACTGGCAATTCAGTGGTTTGATTAATGGACATTTCAGAGATCACTTTTGGCAGAAATGATGGATTAGTTCTCAGAGACACTCTATCTCTATGAAAAATCAAGTATGGACTCTTGATACAGAAAGCTTGAAGCTCAGAAATACGTCTGACAGAAGTAATGGTGACCAAAAACAAGGTTTTTCCATGACAAATGCTTGAGGTCACAAGAAGAGGCTGGTTCGAAAGGTGGCATTGTCAGAGCTTGTAGAACTAATGATAAATCCCATGGGTGAATAGGTTCCCTAAAAGGTGGCTTCAGATGATTCACACCTTTTATGAAGGTCTTGCACAATTTGTGGGACATAAGAGAGGAATCTTGGACACCCTCATGAAAATTAGAGATTGCAGCCAAATGAACTCTAATGGTAGAGGCCGATAGGCCCGATTGAAAAAGGTCGGCCAGATAATCTAGTATTATCGACACTGGTGCTGAGAAGGGATCTACTTGTTTATCTTTCAGCCAACAGGTTAATCTTTTCCACTTGCTCAGATAAGTAATTCTAGTGGAAGACTTATGAGATGCAATGAGAATGTCACGTACTGGTAAAGAAAGATCATTCTGCCTGGCAATCAAGGGAATTGGAGTAGCCAAGCCGTGAGCTTCAGGCTGTTCAAGTTGGGATGGATCAGGTTCTGTGGATGTGAGATCAACACTGGGGTTGGATGGAGAATCCATGGTTGATCTAGTAGGTGAGGCCAAAGAAAGGGGAACCAAATCTGTTGAGGCCAATATAGTGCTATGAGGATCACCTTGCTCTTCAACTGACGGGCTTTCTTCAGAAACTGGGGAATGAGGGGAAAGGGTGGGAATGCATAAAGAAGACCTGAGGGCCAGTTGTGGACTAGAGCATCCCTGGATGACTGTCCTGGATGGGGAATCAGGGTGAAGTAGTTGCTGTATTTGTAGTTGGTCAACGATGCAAAGAGGTCGCAGCAAGGACGGCTCCAGTGGTGGAAGATCTCTGCCGCTATTAAGGGATTCAGGTACCACTCATGAGGTTGAAGAATGCACCTGCTTAGTCTGTCTGCTATCATGTTGGAATGCCTGGAAATGTGCCTTGCTAGAAGAAAACGGTTGGTAGCCATCGCCCATTGCCATATCCTCATAGCCTCTCGACAAAGGGGGTAAGATTTGGTTCCACCTTGCTTGTTGATGTACTAGACCACCACAATGTTATCTGACTGAATCATAATTGTCCCAGATGGCAGCAGGGGATGGAATGCTTGCAATGCCAGAAGCACCGCCCTCAGCTCTAGAACATTTATATGCAGATGGGCCTCCAGTTCGGACCAAGTGCCTTGGACTGTCTGTCCCTGACATAGCCCCCCCATCAGGGAGGTGTCCGTGTTCACTGTGGCCTTGGGTTGTTGGGTGAAGAAGGCGCAAGACCATTGTGACAGATTGTGTGTCATCCACCAATTTAAATCCTGTTTGCACCTGTGGGTATTCAGAAGTATAGGGGTGACAGGCGCAAACCATCTCTAGCGAATCAACGAGGCTTGTCTGTCATGTCATCCCAGGCAGACAGAGACTGGATCCCCTTTGAATGACACCAGAAGCTCAGCCAATTGTTGAAGTTTATCATCTTTCTGTTATATTGCAGTATCATGTAGGTGAAGGTAACATGCTACTCAAGGTCAGGGTCATACCAGCCTGTGCTACATGATCATAGAGCTACTATATATCTCTTGTCATGTTGTCCTGGGAGGTATGTCTCAGATCATTCACACTGACATGTACAAAGACCGCGCCATATATGTACCTGTTCTGGAGTAATGTAAGTGCTTGTGTTATGTGGTGGATCATAGCACCTGACAGACAACTGACAGTAACTTTCCCCTTGTCCAGCCTAGTGAGTGGAACATCTGTGTGCCTGACTATGGAGTCACCTATTACTAGTGTGTTGGGTATGTTGTTTTGCCTTAGGGCCTGTTGTGAGGCACACTGCTTTGGTGTATTATGTGTTTTCTGATGTGTGCTTGGAGGTGCATGTTGCTTACTTGTCTGCTTAGGAGGGTACTTTCTGTTTTTCAGATTAATATTTGTATTCTCCGAGTATGTTAATGTGTATTTATGTGTGTGGTTTGCTGGTGCTTATATTGTAGGTCTATGTGAGACTGTTGTTGTTGTGCTTGTATGACCCTACTTCTCTTGACTGTATTTTCTAGTATTGGGTTGACAGATTGTGTGCCAGCATGTAGTGCATCAACTCATATATAATATGGTTATGGATTATGCATACAATACACTCACAATACACCTAGTATGATAAGCCTGCTGAGGTTAGCAAATGTGAAAAAACCTTTGGGCAAACTGTCAGCGAGTAATATCTGTGTTGCATCCTGTAACTCCATATTGCTTGCTGAAGTGTAAAAAAACAACTTAGTTTGGATTAAGAACCCCGCACTTGCCAACTGTGTATGTGTGTGTTTGTCTCTCCCTGGGGAGAGAGCAACCTTTTTGGAGACTACTCACTCCCCTTAAAAGTGATATACTCATCTTTGTCAAGTCTGATGATGTCACCATAGTCTACTACATACCTATGAACCTATGTGACAGGTACATTTCTAGAGATAGTAGATGTGTACTTCATTATACAGTCATGTTGTACAGCAGGGACATGCACCACATACTCTGTAATGCTTACAGATACTGGTGGCTATTAAGTACAGTGGGTGAGATGTGCACCTTATGTCTTTTGTGCCATTAGGATGTGTGCTGGGTGGGACAGTCCTGGATGGCTTCTTGTCATGGTCACCCTCTTACACACATCTCTGTCCATCTATCTTTGGCTTATTATACTGTGTTCCCCCTACATATATAGGTACATAGGTAGGTAATAGGCTATCTGCCTGAAGGCATATATTAGTATGGCCAGAGTGTGCAGCTATCACCACACATGGGGTTAGTTCCCTATGCCTGTGTGTAGTAGAGCTGATGAAGTGATCCATAGTGTGAAAGTTCAGTTTCACATACACTCATCAAGGCTCCTCTGGAAGAGTGTCAGTGAGGGACTAAGCTTAATATAGGTTGGGAGCCTGTTCCAAAGCAAGGGAAGTCTGTGAGTTAGTAATGAATCCCTCCAAGATGTTCTATTTATTGTTGTGATGATTATATCCCTAGAGCATGTGGCACATTGAGCTTGGGTCTACTTCAGATAGAGCATGTACATCAGTTCTGCATTGGACATGGACCTGTATGTTGGACAGACATCGCCAGAGTAGACGGTATGCAACAGAGTACAGATTAAGTTACTTCAGTCTTGTTGCATGGGGCAACTGTTTAAGGCCAGTAATCCTCTTGTTGAGGTACTTCAGTGGTCTTTCCAGCTGCTGAAGGTGCCTAGTCAGATACATCGCAAGTGTGTTGTGGTACTCTCTGATGGGTCTAATGACTGATGAGTAGATGGAACCTCCTTTAACCTACATGCAAATTCTTTGGCAATTAGTGGGGACACATAGCATGATTTTCTAACCACTTTGTGAATGTGTTTCTGGAAGTAGAGATGACTATCCACATGTGTCCATAGATCCCTTATTATTACCTCCATATTTAGGGTGTTGGCACCTATGTGGTATTTGTATGACTGTAGCTCGAGGCCATAATTTTGACACCACATTTGTCTGACTGAGACCCTTTGTAAGGATGTCTCTGTTGTCCCAAACATTGATTATGACAACCTTTTTGTAGTCATCCACAAACTTTGCTAACCATAGCCCTCATGTGTTTGACTGTACTTCTGAAAAGTATACACCAGACAGGAGGGGTCCCAGGACTGAGCCATGGGGGACAACAGTTGTGGGATCTATCTGTGCCCCAGTTGGCAATCCATCAGATGACATACGTGTTTATGCAAAGGTTGTTGATATTGTGGATACGACATGTGTGTGTGATGTTGGAAAAGGGCTTTTCAAGGTCTATGTAGGCCTTATGGAGCTCATTTCATTGATGTATGTCCTGGGTAACTGCCTTGAAAACAGTCTAGCAGGTTTAGGGACCATTGTAATATGAAAGAGGCACAGGCTCCGATCTAGTTAGGTTGACTCCAAAAAATGTTTAATGTGAAGCGCTTTTCGTCTTCCGCCTTTGGAAGACTTCTTCAGACAAAAGGAAAAAAGTTTACAAACACAGTTTTAAAATAGAAAGGGAGCCAACAAGCGCAATTAATAAATAATTAAGCTGCCATTCAATTAACCATTTTAATGCTAGGTTAGATGGTTAAAAGTTTTCCGCATCAAAAACCTTTTCCTTGCACTAACAAGCTGATATTACATAATATAATCATTCATTTAAAACTTCATTTTTTAAAAACATTCATTCAAAATGGGAACAGACTGTAGAACTATACTCAAACATAAAAGTATAAAAGTAATAAAAGAACCACATGGATGAAGGAAATGCACCTACATGCATTAATGAAAAACAGGAAAACAAACAATGTACAGCAGACTACTGTCACAAAGCAAAAAGATGACAGTGTCTGCATACAAGGAGGGTATCGATATCTAAAAGGACAAGCAAGTACAGAAAACTAAATTCCAAGACACCGACTAGTCTATGTTCTAAAACACTACTAAATCTATATTCCAACCCTAGGGTGACACTAAACTATAAAAAATGTATAATGTATATGTGTATGAAAAATTGGAAACAAACCCATAAATATACATAGAGGGTACTACCTTTAACTCAAATAAATGAAATACTAGGATTTATGTCACCTCAATAAACTTCTTAACTTCAGAATACAAGTCAACGATGTGACCTCATTTAAACCAGATAAAGTGTAAGAATTCAGCCTAAGTTGCCAAATAAGTTCACGTTTTTCTAACAATAACTGGTGTGGTCCACCTTTTTCATCAACCACTACCAGGTCTATGACTTTAAATAAAAAGGCATGAGAAGGGTTTTCATTACAGTGTCTCGCTAAGGCATTAATACTGCTCCTCTTCCTTATATGATACATATGTTCATAGGTTTAGGGGCCACGATCTGCCCCTGACCAAACCAAAATAGATAGGGTCATGTTTGTAGGTTCCCAATAGCTCTATTTATGAATTCCATAATGATGGACTCCATGGCCTTGCAGATCAGGCCTATTAAAGAATATTGATATCTGTGCAGTAACAGAAACCTAGTTTAAGGCTCCAGAGAGCACACCAGCACTACCAGGATACTACTCATTCCATACCTTCCGGCATCAGAACCTGGATCATAACACATAGGTTGAGGATGTATCCATATTCATCAAGGATACCTACACCTCTCTCTACATCCTCTCTACAGGATATGTACCCATAGAATGTTGCACAGCAACGTTTTTCCCACTCCACAAGGGTGGGGCCACAACAGACCCTTGGCATTCATGCTCTATGAGCCTGATGAGTCTGATCTGCAAGGCAATGGAGCCAATCATAATGGAAGTCAACAATAAAGACATTGGGAACCTTCACACAGTTGAGCACACCCAGTTTGGCTTTGTCAAAGGCAGATCATGCCTCCTGAACTGAGTGGATTTCTTTGAGACAGTTACCCAGGCGACAGATGATTGAAAGGGGCTCCACACAGACTACCTATACCTTGCTTAGGCCTTTGATACCATTCCCCAGTCAGGTATCATAGATGAACTCACCAACCTGGGCGTAAATCCATACATCACAAGATGGATTGCAAACTGGCTCACAGATAGATCCCACAAATTAAGAGTCGCTGGCTACATGTCAGACTCTAAACCGGTAACAACTGGTGTCCCCCAAGATTCAGTCCTGGGGCCCCTCCTGTTTTGTATATACTTCTCAGAAGTACATGCCAGCACAGGAGGGTTGTGGTTGACTAAGTTTACTGGGAACTGTAAAGTGTGTGCCATAATAGATTCCCAGGATGACACAAATATTCTCCAGAAGAGACTCTATGAGACAGATGTGTGGTGTCAGAATCATGGCCTCAAGCTCAATGTGAAAAAATGCATAGTAATCCCCTTTGGGAAAAATAAAGTGCCCACAAACTACCACACAGGTGTTACCACCTTAAAACTGACAAGATAATAAGGGATCTGGGGACACAAGTAGATGGTCATCTTTCTTTTGACAACCATGTTGCCAAAGTGATTGGGAAATCCTATGTGGCCCACCTAATCAACAAAGTGTTTGCATCAAGATCAAAAGAGGTAGTGGTGGCCCTCTACTCTTAAGTCATCAGACCCATCATTGAGTACAATGCACCATTTTGGATGTACTCGACTAAGCATATCCAGTAGCTGGAGAGACCACAGAGGTACCTCACCAAGAGGATTACTGGCCTCAAACAGTTGTGTTATGCAACACAACTGGAAAAACGAAATCTGTTCTCTGTTGCATACTGCCTACTCAGAGGCAAACTCTGCCTAACATACAGATCCATGTCCAACACATGACTGTTGAACATGCTCCATCTAAGGAAAACAAATTTGAGTCGCACTACACACTCCAGGGATATGAACCTCATCACAATAATGAATACAACATGCTGGTGGGATAGAGTACCATCCCAGAGACTTGCCTTACTGTGGAACAGAGTCCCAATGTACATAAGACAGAGACCCTCGCTGACACTCTTCAATAGGAACCTTGATGAGTGGATGGGAAACAGACAATTCATGCCAGGGATCACATCAGCAGCCCCACTAGATAGGGGCTTAGGGTACTAACTATTAGAACTAGGGCTTAGGAGACTAATCAATGGGGTGGTGAAAGCTGCACAACTTGCCTAGGCTAATATATGCCTTCGTGAAGATAGTCTACTACATACCTATGAACCTATGTGGCAGGTACATCTCTAGAGATAGTAGATGTGAACTTCATTATACAGTCATGTTGTACAGCAGGAACATGCACCACATACTCTGTAATGCTTACAGATACTGGTGGCTATTAAGTACAGTGGGTGAGATGTGCAACTCATGTCTTTTGTGCCATTGGGATGTGTGCTGGGTGGGACAGTCCTGGATGGCTTCTTGTCATGGTCACCCTCTTACACACATCTCTGCCCATCCATCTTTGGCTTATTATACTGTGTTCCCCCTACATATATAGGTACATAGGTAGGTTATAGGCTATCTGCCTGAAGGCATATATTAGTATGGCCAGAGTGTGCAGCTATCACCACACATGGGGTTAGTTCCCTATGCCTGTGTGTAGTAGAGCTGATGAAGTGATCCATGGTGTGAAAGTTCAGTTTCACATACACTCATCAAGGCTCCTCTGGAAGAGTGTCAGTAAGGGACTCAGCTTAATGTAGGTTGGGAGCCTGTTCCAAAGCAAGGGAAGTCTGTGAGTTAGTAATGTATCCCTCCAAGATGTTCTATTTATTGTTGTGATGATTATATCCCTAGAGCATGTGGCACATTGAGCTTGGGTCTACTTCAAATAGAGCATGTACATCACTTCTGCATTGGACATGGACCTGTATGTTGGACAGACATCGACAGAGTAGACGGTATGCAACAGAGTACAGATTAAGTTACTTCAGTCTTGTTGCATGGGACAACTGTTTAAGGCCAGTAATCCTCTTGTTAAGGTACTTCAGTGGTCTTTCCAGCTGCTGAAGGTGCCTAATCAGCTACATCGCAAATGTGTCGTGGTGCTCTCTGATGGGTCTAATGACTGATGAGTAGATGGAACCTCCTTTAACCTACATGCAAATTCTTTGGCAATTAGTGGGGACACATAGCATGATTTTCTAACCACTTTGTGAATGTGTTTCTGGAAGTAGAGATGACTATCCACATGTGTCCATAGATCCCTTATTATTACCTCCATATTTAGGGTGTTGGCACCTATGTGGTATTTGTATGACTGTAGGTCGAGGCCATAATTTTGACACCACATTTGTCTGACTGAGACCCTTTGTAAGGATGTCTCTGTTGCCCCAAACATTGATTATGACAACCTTTTTGCAGTCATCCACAAACTTTGCTAACCATAGCTCTTGTGTTTGACTGTACTTCTGAAAAGTATACACCACACAGGAGGGGTCCCAGGACTGAGCCATGGGGGACAACAGTTGTGGGATCTATCTGTGCCCCAGTTGGCAATCCATCAGATGACATACGTGTTTATGCAAAGGTTGTTGATATTGTGGATACGACATGTGTGTGTGATGTTGGAAAAGGGCTTTTCAAGGTCTATGTAGGCCCTGTGGAGCTCATTTCATTGATGTATGTCCTGGGTAACTGCCTTGAAAACAGTCTAGCAGGTTTAGGGACCATTGTAATACGAAAGAGGCACAGGATCCGATCTAGTTAGGTTGACTCCAAAAAATGTTTAATGTGAAGCGCTTTGGAAGACTTCTTCAGAAAAAAGGAAAAGTTTACGAACACAGTTTTAAAATAGAAAGGGCGCCAACAAGCGCAATTAATAAATAATTAAGCTGCCATTCAATTAACCATTTAAATGCTAGGTTAGATGGTTAAAAGTGTTCCGCATCAAAAACCTTTTCCTTGCACTAACAAGCTGATATTACATAATATAATCATTCATTTAAAACTTCATTTTTTAAAAACATTCATTCAAAACTATACTCAAACATAAAAGTATAAAAGTAATAAAAGAACCACATGGATGAAGGAAATGCACCTACATGCATTAATGAAAAACAGGAAAACAAACAATGTACAACAGACTACTGTCACAAAGCAAAAAGATGACAGTGTCTGCATACAAGGAGGGTATCGATATCTAAAAGGACAAGCAAGTACAGAAAACTAAATTCCAAGACACATTGGTGTCATGTTCTAAAACACTACTAAATCTATATTCCAACCCTAGGGTGACACTAAACTATAAAAAATGTATATGTGTATGAAAAATTGGAAACAGACCCATAAATATACATAGAGGGTACTACCTTGAACTCAAATAAATGAAATACTAGGATTTATGTCACCTCAATAAACTTCTTAACTTCAGAATACAAGTCAACGATGTGACCTCATTTAAACCAGATAAAGTGTAAGAATTCAGCCTAAGTTGCCAAATAAGTTCACGTTTTTCTAACAATAACTGGTGTGGTCCACCTTTTTCATCAACCACTACCAGGTCTATGACTTTAAATAAAAAGGCATGAGAAGGGTTTCCATTACAGTGTCTCGCTAAGGCATTAATACTGCTCCTCTTCCTTATATGATACATATGTTCATAGGTTTAGTGGCCACGATCTGCCCCTGACCAAACCAAAATAGATAGGGTCATGTTTGTAGGTTCCCAATAGCTCTGTTTATGAATTCCATAATGATGGACTCCATGGCCTTGCAGATCAGGCCTATTAAGCTTATAAGACAATAGTTCCCATGGTCTGTTTTGCACCAACACTTGTGGAGTGTGACAAATGTTGCTGTAACCCATTCAACAGTTTCATATCCTGTACAGAGGGTGAATCTCAACAAACTGTTCAGGTGCGGGGTCTGTTTGTTTTGGTGTTCACATATGACACAGCCAGGGACACCATGTCATCCCATAGACGCTGTGTTTTTAGGTTTGGATAAAGCTGTTTAATCATTGTATATGTGATTTCTGGGTTTTCACAATCTCCAGGTATGGTAATGGACCCTATTGTCAGTGAGAGGGGGGTTAAATATGTATGAACCTATCTGACAAGATGTTGGCAATGTCAGTCATGTACATGTATTCATTTACACTGTGCACTAACTCAGAACATATATGAGTTTACATTGATATTTATGACATAGCTAAAGAAAGCTTTATGGTTCTCTATGGAATCTTTGGGAATATTTTTGGCAGACCTTGGCTTGGATAATGTTAGGAGTGTTCATTGCTTCTTGATGATACTGATCGGAGATTTATTGATCTTCTTTGGATTTTAACTTTCTTTGAACAACTTAAGTACTTGTATTACATAGTTTGATTATGACAGGGGTCCACTATATTATATATGGGTCTGTTTTCATATCACTGTGTGCGCAAGGCAGGATTTGTGAATAGTGATAGTTGGAGTAAGAACTGCAACTGCCAGATATGTGTGGCCCACTGCTGTACTCAGACATGGCCTAAGTATGTGAGCATGCCTAGTATGACCATTCAGTATGTTGTTGACTGAAATTTGCTTCATTTGTTTAAGTGTGTGAGCAAGCCCAGTATGACCTTTCATTATGTTGTTGACTGAAATTTGCTAAATTTGTTTAAGTGTGTGAGCATGCCCCCCTATGGGCATATATACTATATGTGTGTGAAAAATCAAGTTGGTTTTTACGTCAGGGCTCACATTTGTGTTGTACATTAACAGGAAGCATGCTGTGCCTGTAGGGCTTCCATGAGTCAATTTGCATAGACTTAACATTTCTACTTACATGAGGGACAGCTATTATTTGTACATTTCTACCTGGGGGGGCACACCTGATTGTTACTGTGGGTGTACATAGGATGAGAGGTACACCTGACACGTATACACATTTGCTAGGCCTGCACTGCTATGTCAGGTACTCCATTTCAGTCTGTACTGTTGCCTATCATACTAGTTTGAGGCATACCACTGTACTACAGACATTAGCTTCCAATTACACGCATATTAGTTTGTGACTTCATAGCCTACCCAACCCACATCACACTACCTGGCCTACTGTTATCTGTCTGCATAGGCCTGGGGGGAGGTTACCCACAGGCCTCTTCAGAGGGCATGATACAGCATTTGTTTGTGTTTTTTTCGTTTGTCTACAACTGTCCTGGTGGTTGTGACTGTTAGGTATGTGACCCCCCCCAACTGGTATGTGTGAGTGACTTAAGTTGCGTCTGTGCCAGTATTGAGGGTGGTGCTGCAGGGCTTCCTATGTTGGATGCACATAGTACACTCCCTATACATGTTTGAAAACAGGTATTGTCAAGTTAGGCATCCCTTTTACTGTATGTGCAAGTCAGAGAGAGGTGTTATTTCCAGGGTTCCTACTGAGTCAGTGAATGTGCTATGCATTGCCTCTTTGCCAAGGCCAGGGCATACTGGGCACGCCTCCTTCTGCCTACTGGGGCAGGCTCAGGTTGTTCCTCCTCTGAGTCACGCTGTGCCTGTGCAGGCCTTGGCAATGGTGGGGGGCTGTTTGGCCCTGCCCCATGCTGTTCCTGCTGCAGCTGTTTCTGCAGGATCATATTGTGTAGCATGGCACATACCATAACAATTTGGGTACATGTAGTTGGTGAGTACTGTAAGGCTCCACCAGATGTGTCCAGGCACCAGAACAGTGACTTGAGCATCCCAAACACAAGCTCTATTATGATTCTTGTTTGTGCGTGTGCATCATTATGGAGTTCTTGTTCAGGTGTGTGTGCAGTTCTGATGGGTATCATCAGCCATGGCTCCAGTGCATATCCAGCATCCCCTACTAGGTGACTGTAGGGAATGTCCCCATTGGCAAATGACTGGTACAGCTGGATCAGATGCCAAATGTGGGAATTGTGATAGCTTCTAGGGCATCCTGCACACACATTCATTATTATGCCCTGGGCATCGCACACAAACTGGCAGTTGATGGAGGGGAAACCCTTCCGGTTGATGTAAACCCTACCCTGCTCTTCAGGTGGTGCTTTAATGCATATGTGCGTGCAGTCTATTGCACCCACTACCTCAGGGTATTCTGCTATTTGGTGGAAAAGATGCATATTGCTGGCCAATGCCTCACAGGAAGTGGGGAAATATATGTGGTCACTGACATGTGCTGACATGGCATCCAGGAAATGGTGGAGTACCCTGGATGCTGATGCCTGTGAAATCCCCATCATATCACCAGTTGGTCTTTGGAATGTACTTGTAGCTAGTATTCTTAGGCCAACACATACCTTGGTATCCACTGGGATGAGTTCCCCTCTGTTGGTTCTATGTGTGAGGCGTGGCTGGCACAGCTCAACAATTTGCTGTAGGAGGTCCCTGTCCACCCTATAGCGCTCCACTATCTCCAGCTCATGTAGCCCCTGGTAGGTTACCCTGGGTCTGTACACTCTTCTCCGTCTCCTCACTATGGGTTGCTCAGCATTATTCACAACATCACCACCCTCAGCACCTTGCTCATGTTGGTTTATGATAGCAAGTACAGCCCCTAACATTTTGTCTGACTTAAGCTTTTTAAGCTTTCCCTCTTTGTATACTGCAGTGTTGCAGAGTTCTTGAGAAAAAACAGGGGGGATGGTGTTTACAGAGTTTAAAGTGCTGGGCTGGGCTGGGCTAGTCTGTTGCCTGTGTAATTGGCTGATTCTGATATATTTCACCTGTCAGCTCTGCTAATTCTCCTTGGTTAACTTCCTACTATTCCTTTTCCTTCCTTTTGCCTTTCTGTTTCTTCCCATGGGAAGTGCCACACAAATGAGCGCAAACACACACCAACGTGCATACATGTGCGCACATGCTGTGTGCATGTTTGCAAGGAGTTTCCTATCTTGTAACAGTGTGCACCTTGGGTTTGAGGTTTTCAAATAGGACAACTGTAGAAACGTCTCTTTACAATCCTGAGCAACTCAGGGCAAACACGAGCCACTGTGCTCCAATTAGCTTACAGCCTGTCTGACACACCCCCTCATGATGTCACCTATATTCCAGTCTTACACTCACCTACTCCAAATCTTACACTCTTGGGACATGCCTCACATGCTGTGGAAAATTGGGATTCACTGTCCTAATCCTCATTTGCATAGGATTGCCTAGTAATGCATGGTTACATCTCTCACACTGAGCTTCCCCCCCTTAGCAACCACAGTCAGTAGTCATGTTGTCTTCAGTCTGCCATTCACCTGCATGGCAGAATAAGCTTTTTTAGTGAAAATGCCTATTTTTGGCTTTTTTTAAATAATGTTCTCATTTTTTTTAAGCGCCACACGTTTCCGTGGTGCTGCGCTATGCTTAAACATTGGAGATCGGAGAAAACAAAAGTTAAATTTTTATGTTTTTAAACATTTTGCACTACCAATGGCCTTATATTTGGCCATTGGCATGCTTCCTCAACTGTATTTGGAGCTGTCATAGCTCCATTTAGCTATTTGCAGAAATGTACTCCGTTACCAATGGAGTACATTTCTGCAGGTAACACTAATCTTCCATGGACAGGTTAGTATTTGCTGGATCTCAAATTTACCTCATTTGCATGGATTTCACCAGCAAATGAGGTAATTTGCATACCATGATGCTGTCCATGCAAGACTAGCTTTAGCAGCTCTCGTGCACGCCCCTACAGGCTGTTCCTGGATCACACGGCAGACATCTTGCCTGTGTGACATCATACACTAGTCTAACACTCCATGCAAGCTTTTGAGAATCCTGCCCTGTATTGCGTTAAGTCTTACGACTGTTTTATTTTAATGTTTATTTTAAAATATGATGCAATGTTTCCAAGAGTTTGGAATAGGGAATTCTCTTGGAAGCATTTAATATAAGAAGGTTAAAAAGAATATTAAAAGTTAACCTTTTTAATTGGCTTTTTTAGTGAATTCTTAATCAGATGATTATTTAATTGATCAAATGTATGCATTTAAGTGTACGCGTACCAGCAGAAAGTTGTACTCTGAAAAGGCTTTTCTGAAAGCCGAGGTGCTAGGGAACTGTTACTTGCTCTTAATGGTATAAAAGTTTGAAGTTTTGCTGTTAACTTTTACTACAGAAGTTATTTTTTTATTTTAATAAATCAGTCTGTGTACTAAACTCAGTGACTTATTCTGGCCTGGAACTTGTGGAGTGAGGAGTGTAATAAGCTACCACATTTTTCACAATACTGAGTGGAGGGGATATGCAGTAATTCCAGTGCACTAAGCTAGTTGCTCACACAATGGTTAGCTGTATCCAAAGAAATGTTTTCCTATAGGTGATACAGCTGTACATAGCAGCAGCAAGAATGAGGATTAATTACCAATGTGAGGGTGTATTGAGTCTTGACAAGGTTAGGAGAAAGGTAGCCATGGGCGGGCCCCTAGGGCAGCCAAAGGCGGCGCCCGGGGAGCACCCGGCTAGCAGGGAGCTTTTCAGTATTTATTTAATGTCCTGAAGGTAGCAAGTAGTTATGTGTTATAACAAAGTAGTGTGGCAGCTGCAATTATCCCAGGCTTATCTGTAAATTCAGTGGAGCAGTATTCCTAGTAAGACCAAAGCACACATGGTATTTTTGAGACATACCATCCCTACACAACTGCAGTAATCTTCTGATAAGGATACTGACATACCAAAGAATAACAGAGTGACCAAAACAGAAAAGAATTAAGTGTAGCTATTCAGCACCTCAACAGTATTAAAATATGTCTCTAGGTGATTTTGTCATGTTGACTAATGTCACCAAAATAGGCATGGATATTGGCTGGTGATAAATGGGTTGAGGACCCAGCCTACTCCAACCTACACAAGGGACCCATGCTAATGGGGGAAGGGGTGTATGTGCCCCTACTGACCCGTGAGTGCCTGCCCTAAAGTACAGCAGCCCTTGGTCAATAAGCTACTGGTCCAGTTACCTAGCCTGGGTTACCTGAGCAAAAGATGGACAAAAAAAAAACAATCAACCTTTCAAACATGAACTAAGAATTGCTATACTGAACACAAGTTCGCTAACAGGATGCAGCTTAGAAGTGGATGACATGATGGTAGGCTGGAAGCTGGACATCCTATTTATCCAAGAGACAAAATGGAAGGGCAGTGCAGCAAGGACACTTGGCTTTGGGATCCAGACTCTACTACTCAGGAGAAGGACAAGCTAGAAATGGTGTGGGAATTGTGGTGAGAGTGAAGCTTCAGAAGGCAATGAGAGACATTATCAGTATTAGTAACAGACTTATGGCAATCAGACTCCAGCCTAATGATAAGGCAGCATTCATAATCTCAGCTTAACCACAGTATGGTTGTGATAGTAAAGAAAAGAGTGCATTCATACTGCAATTGCGGGACCTACTAGATAAAGCAGGACAACATGAGTTGGTGTTGATAATAAGTGACTTGACTGCACATATCAGGAAAGACAGAACAGGATAGGAGGACTGCCTGGGTCCACATGGGTGAGGCAAAGGAATAAAGAAGGAGAGGCCATTTTAGACATTTGTCTGGCAAATGGCTTCATAGTAGCTTATACATGGTTCAGAAAGAAAAAAAAGTCACAAGATCACATACAAGAGTGGCCAACATACAACTCAAGTATACTTCCTCCTAGTAAGGAAAGGGCACTGGAGTAGAATCAGTGATTGCAAAGTCATCCCCAGTGAAATAGCCTAGAGCATAAACCACTGGATTCCATAATCAGCTGCAAGCAATGGTCAAAGAAGGCTCTATGGTCAACAGAGATCAGGCTGAATATCTGGAAGCTGACTGGAGAGAAAGTACAACAGTTCAAGAAATTACTCAGGGCTTTAGCACTGCAAGAAGAGGAGGAAATAGGTGAAGCTGAAGAAGAATGGCAGCATCTCAAAACAGCATATGTGAGGCCTACAAAACAGATGCATGGTCAAGCAAGGTATGGAAATAAGAAAAGCTGGTAGTAGAATGCAGAAGTCCAGGAAGTTATCAAAAGAAAGGAGTGCAGGAAGAAGTAGGAGATAGAAAAGAGTGACCAGGCTAGGAAGGACTGCTGGTTGACCAACAAAGAAGCTAAGAAAGGAGTTGCAATAGCAAAGAATAGGGCATCAGAGGCACTCTGGAAAGTGACTCAGTAAGTGACACAAACAAACTATATCAGGTTGCAAGACAAAGTCAGAAAGTTAAAAAAGATAGTCCGACACCCTTCATAATGGATGCCAGCAACAACCAGCTCACCAGTCCACAGGACATCAAAGGCAGGTAGAACGAGTACTTCCAGCAGCTTCTGAATGAAGAAAACCCCACAGATGCTGTACTTCCCCAGACACAGTCTACACTGAGTGTAGAAGAGGAGCCCACCCTAGAAGAAGAAGTAACAACAGCATTAAGGAAAATGAAGTCCGGGAAAGCAGCAGGCATTGATGAGATCACTGCAGGTTTGACAAAGATGCTGGGTGAGACAGGGGAGAAATGTCTCCTGTGGCTACTCATAGCATTGTGGAGAGAAATACATATACCAGATGACTGGCAAATAAGCATACTCCTACCAGACTACAAGAATAAAGGAGACATCCATAACAGTGGGCAGTACAGACGCATCAAACTCCTGTCACACTGCATGAGAGTTCTGGAGGGGGTGATTGATAAAGAGATATGCAGAATAGTAGAAAGTAAGATGGGAGATGAGTAGTTTGGATTCAGATCAGGATGCAGCACAAGTGACCCGATGTTTGCAGTGAGACAGATAGTTGACAAGAAGCTAGAGATAAGGAAAGAGTTCAACTGGGCATTCCTAGACTTGGAAAAAAACATAAAACAAGGTCCAAAGAAACCTGAGTTGAGCAGTTCTGCTGTGATTTCAAGTCCCAGAAACATTAGTAGAATTAGTGCAGGCTATGTACAAGGACCCAATGACCCACGTATGAAGAGTGTTCGGTCCCACAATGTGGTCCCCAGTGGGAGCGGCTGTACATCAGGGTTCTGCTCTGAGGCCATTGCTGTTCATACTGGTGATGGACTAAATTAGCAAACAGGTTGGAGGGGGACAGATCAACAAAGTTGTTGTATGTAGATGATGTGGCATTACAGGCAGACTCGGCAACACTGAAGGCACATAGGATGAAACTAAGTACAGATAAGACAGTAGTAATGGCAGCAAACTGGGGAAATCAGAAGACAATGAATATTGAGATAGAATGGAAGATTATGGAACCATTTAACAACTTCAAGTATTTTGAAGGGGTGGTTGATGAGTAGGGAAAGCTGAATGAGGAGGGCAATGCTAGAATCAGAGGTGATGCAGCCAAATGGGATAGAGTAGCAGGTGTAGTGTATGACAGAAGAATGCCAAAGAAGTTAAAAAATAAGGTGTACAAAATGGTTTGCTATCATTTGTGCAAATAACATTCTGTTGGCAGTTATGCTGCCGAAAATCAGAATGTCGTTCGCAAAATGAAAAGTGTATTGGATAGTCAAACAGACTTATACCAATGCAGTAGAGCATTTGCATAAGTGTGTTCAACTATATGTACAAGATTATGATACAGTGGGGATTGGAAATTCATCCATATTCCCACTGTAGTGTGTTCTCGGAGCTGGAATATATTAGTAGCAGGGGGTGTGGGGAGTGCAGCCACCCCAAAGAGGGATGCAGCGGGCTTACCCCCTGTAAGAATGTGATATGTCATTTAGGAGTTTGGTTTATATCAGCTCCTATACGGCTATCACATCACATTTTCGGTGACAATGTCGACTCAAATGTGTCGATCATTTGAGGTGACATTGTGTACGCTTGAAATGTTTGGTTTCAGTTTAACTTTTTATTTCAAATGCCAAATATTTTGCCATTAGAAATAACAATAGTAAACCATACAAAACAGTGGTGCAACCAGTAATACAGTATGACACAGAAACCTGGGCAGTAAAGGCAGAGCATTTTAAGAACTAGAGGTGATGGAAATGAAGTGCCAGATAAGGGTGGCAGGATGCACACTGTAGGATAGATGAAGAATGAGGGCATAAGAGTAGAAGCCAAGGTAGCTCCAATTGCAGACAAGATCAAAGAGAACAGATTACAGTGGTTCATGCACATGAGCAGAAAAGCAAAAGACAATCTGGTGAGGAAGATTTGGGACAGACAGGAGGATGGTAAGAGGAAACAAGGGCATCCAGCAAAGAATTGGATGGACTATGTGAGAGAAGATCGGTGACAGTCAAGCACGAATGCCAAAGAAAGCATGAGTGTGGCATTGAATCGAGAGAGATGGCAACAATTAATGTCACCCCAACTCCATGTAGAAAAATGCAAAGTAGGTGGTTGATGATGATGAGTATTTATCCCCTGCCATCTTTATCCAATCCATCCATCCATCCATCCATCCATCCATCCATCCATCCATCCATCCATCCTCAACCTTTTTCCCAGTTTGCACATGAGCTTGGGGTGCCACTTCAACAGTGACAATCATGTAGATCCAAGGTGCTGAAAAAAACAGAACACACAGCAATAATCATCTTGATTGGTAGGCTTCTCTCATGCAAGGATAAGCTCAACATTCTCCAGCTGTTCTGCATAGAAACCATACTTTCTTACAGCTTACCCTACTCAATGGTATTCATTTTATTGGTGACCTTGTGAAAGAGGATCCCTAAATAGTTAGGAGGTGAGATAAAGGGTCATTTCCACTCTGGTCACTTCAATACTATCAATAATGTCAATATGATCAATGCTTTATACAAAGGTAAGACCTCCATCTTACTTTAGAGAGGTTTAGGACTGACAGAGTGGCAAAGCAATGCAAAACCTCTTGGATGACAGGAAGTTCCTTAACTGGATCCTGAGTTAGGATTAGGCAATAATCAGCAAAGAGAGGGTGCTTTGTCTCAACGTCCAGGAATCCTCATTCATTCAAGTCATTAGCTCTTTTCATCTTCCTGATCAGAGGATCAATAGTCAACAAAAATAAACAAGAGATAACAGACACCCCTTCTTTTACACTGCAAGAGGTTAAAACAGTTAGAGTTCTATTTATCAAAATACGTATGGAAGGCTTCCTATATAAAGTTTTAACCCTTCTGATAACCTCTCACGAATAATTGCCATCTTCATATGTCCTCACAATTAGTCCCCAGTCAAACCTTTGAAGGCCGTGATCCCCAATCAAACCTTTGAAGGCCAAAGTCCTCAATCAAATCTTTGAAGGCCTTCTCAAAATCAACAAAAAACAAGGTATCCTGTTCTCCCACATTTTTTAGACTGGGCATGCATGCTTGCAGAGTTCATAGGTGATCCGTACTCATCTTGCCCTTAATAAAGCCATCTAATCTAGCATGATTAATCACTGAGAATCATCTTCAATCAGTGCATGAGTATTCTGGCATGGACACTGACATCTACATTCATAGTGCAGTCTGTAATTAAAAACCTTAGTTCTATCCATCCGCAAGTTTAGCTAAAATCATAATTTTTGAGCCCCCCCAGTCTAAACTCTCTAAGAGATGGATTAAGAGCTTTTCCTGTCAGTGTGGCTTGATGGCTGGTTTACATTAGTAGTCATCAGTGACTCCATCAAAATCTTGTTGTGTTAGGCCACACCATTTTAAGAATGTTGCTGATCTGCTCTCCTATTGATCTCCCTCGTTTTGTCACTGCTCTATAGCTTTTCATAATAATCCTATCAGTTCATTGCTTATGTGCCTCTCATTCTACAACCTATAAAGCTGAATAGACAGGACACTATATTGTTTCACTACTGTCTATTCTCTAAAAATGCTTCTATACACATTTGCAATACAATATCTCCACTTAGGTTAAGAGGCTCACAATATCCTCATCAATGGAGTTGTATAATTTAGTTATGAGACACAAATATACTTCTTTGAGATACAACTTAAGGGAACCTTCCCACCAAACCATTCCCAAAAATGAATCACAATGATTAGGATCCAAATAATGCTGAACAATTTCTTTGATGATGCCCCTCCTGAATGTTCTATTTAGAGATTATTTAGGGATCCAAGTACCATGACTTCAAGTATTTTGGGGAAGGACCTAAAGCAAAGGTGAGGCACGTGGTAGCATAGTAAGTAATCCAATGTGCTCACTTGCAAGGAACTGCAGACAAGAAAGGAATAATCTATATCCCTGGGGTGCATTACCTTCCATACTTCCCATAGTCCCTGCACTTTCATAAATACTTCCCATAGTCCCTGCACTTTCATAATCTGTTGCAAGGTTATACCAAGCTTTGTATGCTATTTTCAGGCTTTGATTGTTTTCTCACCAGGTCATTTATTCTATTTATTTATTTATTCATTTGACATCTGTTTAGCGGGAATGTCCGACTGGGTATGAGCCAATTTTCAGCAGAGGACTGTGTAGAAAATGTATTTATTTATTTTACATTTGTTGACCAGGCTAGTCTAACTGGATACATATCCTTTTTCAGTAGAGGCCCAGGGAGAAAAGCTCCAAACAGTTAGAAAGGCATAAATATATGTGTGTATATATATATATATATATATATATATATATATATATATATATATATATATATATATATCTAATATACAACAACATACATGTAATATTGAACAGAGGATTACAGATAATATTGGTCACTTCACTGTTAGCACATTCTTTCAGATCATTTCTATTTACAGAGCAAGGTAAAGTGATTTAAGATAGTATATGGTTAAAACTCTTCAAAAGAATAAACATTTTAACTTGATTACTTAGCTTGCATTCTAATTCCTTCAGAAAATAAGTAACAAGGAGTGAGAGGTCGAATGGAAGAAGAAGAAAAGAGAGAATGCATAGCAGTTACAGTAAAGGTTAGTCAGGGTTATAAGGACAGAGCCAGTGTTATTTAAGATAAATTTTGAGCTTTTGTTTGAAGATAGTACGGGAGGAAAGTGATGTTAGATCACTAGGAAGAAGGTTCCAGTGTCTCCCAGCTGTATTTGAAAAGAGTCACCAGCCAGGTGTTTGGATTTGCTTATACTAACTAGTAGTTTATTAGAGGAGCATAAGGTGTTCAGGTTTTTGTAGGGAATGACAACGGAAGATAGTGTTGGAGCATTATGAGGCTGGTACAGGGTCTTATGGATAATTGTAAGTTGGTTAAACATAAGCTGATTCTGGAGTTCCAGCCAACCTAGTTGTTGTAGATTCTGACAGTGATGGGTTCGGAAGGGATTTCCAGTGGCAAATCTGGCAATATTGTTGTAGGTTTTAGCAAGTTTTAGAAGATTATTCTTCGACAGGTTAGTATAGATAGGAGAAGCATAGAGGTGTAGATATTAGGTGGGAGTGGGCAATAGTGGATCTGGCAGGTGGAGTAAGGAAAGGTCTAATCCTGTAGAGGGAACCCATTTTTTGTTGACTGTTTTTACTGTATTGTTTATTTGTGTATCAAAGGTGAGGTGGTTGTCAATAGTAACACCTAAGAGTTTGGTAGTTACGTCAGGTGTTATGAGTGTGCCATTGTTAGATGTAAGTGTGAAATGTATTTGTGTGGACTTGTGGGTAGGAGTGAAAAGTAGGAGCTTAGTTTTTTTGAGGTTTAAGAGGAGGCATCGTTGCAGAAACCATGTTTCTACTTTGCTAAATAATCTTTGTGTTTTTTATTGTAGTTCAGATGAGGAATTGGCTAAGCATATTATTGTCGAGTCATCTGCATATTGTATACAGGTAGCCTGAGGGATTGCTAATTGTAAATCATTGATGAAAATTGAGAAAAGGAGAGGGCCTAAAATCGAGCCCTGAGGTACACCTATTGTAACAGGCAGATGAGAAGATAGGTGATTCTCCCAGAGCACTGCTTGCTGCCTATTGTAGAGGTAGGAACTGAACCAGCTTGAGTGTCAAGAGAAAGAGATTTGAGAATATTTAGGATCAATTGGTGATTAACCATATCAAAAGCTTTTGAAAAGATCAATAAATAGAGCAGAGGTAAGAATATTGCTATTTTTATTTTTGTTGATGGTGTTAGAGAAGGATAGGAGGGCGGATGTAGTACTGTGGAATGGCCTAAAGCCATGTTGGCACTCAGCAAGCAGGTTGTTTTTAGTTAGATGGTAGAGAAGTTGATTATGCATGCATTTTTCCATAATTTTTGCTAAAGGGGAAAGTAGGGCTATTGGTCGATAGAGTGTTCATTAGAGCTCCCATCTTTGTGAAGGGGGATAATGTGAGAGATTTTCCAGATTACTGGTATTGTTCCCTCACTAATGGTTCTGTTGATAAGGATGGCTATAGGATAGGCTATTGCTTTAGCTGCTTTCTGCAGATATTCTGCAGGTAGTTGGTCAGCTGATGGTGTGCAAGGTTTTAGTTTAAGTAAGAGTTTGCAAATGTAGTGTGCTGGGATGGGTTGCATTTGAAATGTAGGGGGAGAGCTTGTATAGGTGGTAGGAAGGGTAGAGCTATCAGGAGATAGTTGGTTTGCTAGAGATTGAATGGCTTCTGTAAAGAAAGTGTTAAAGGCATTTGCAGCTTGCTTTGGGTTTTCCTGTGTACTACCTAGTAGGGATGGTGTTGTGGATTGACCTGGATGAAGCAATCTATTGATGCTTGCCCAGAACTTTTGTGGATTATTCTGGTGTTTTTGTTGCATTTCTGTATAAAAATGTTTATTGTCAGAGATTAAAGCTTTTTTTGTGACATTTCTGAGCTGTCTAAATGTCAGATGATCTGAGTAATTTTTGGTGGTTCTCCATGTGTTCCAGGCTTTCTTTCTGAGTAACATTGTCTGTCTAGTGGCCGTGGACAGCCAAGGGGCTGGCTTAGACCTAATTTTTAAAGTTCGTTTTGGAGCATGCTGGTCAAGGATGGTTAAGAATTTAGTGTTAAAGTATTCAACGGCCTCTTCAAATGGGAGGATTTTTAAGGGGGACCAATTGCATGCACCTAGTTCATTTTGGAATAGTTCAGAGTTAAAGTGTTTAATTGACCTTATTGTTTTATATGTGGCTTTATGAGTTAAATGTTTTTTTTTGCCTGATTAAGTAGGTTAATGAATGGTCGCTAATATTATCTGGGAGAAGTTCTACCTTATAATTAAGGTGTTGTTTATTTATAAGAATCCAATTTAAAATACTTTCCTTTTTACTTGGTTTGTTAATTCTAGTTGGGGAGGAAATTAGTTGAGAGAAACCCTGGAGGTTGATGAGAGAAGTAGAATTTTCATTACTGATGCACTTCCAGTCAATATTGAAATCTCCTAGTATTACCGTTTCTTGTGGGAAGTGTGGTGATAGGGAGCTGAGGATATCCTCGAGTATACTGATATTATTACCAGGGGGTAAGTAGATACATATGATGTAAATGGCTTTAGTAGAGTTTAGCTGAAGTTTGGAAGCTAGGATTTCAGCATTGCTCTCAGGGGGTGGTTTATACTCTAGGGAGGTAAATTGTAGGCTGTTTTTAAAGAGGATAGCTACTCCCCCATCCTTCTTATATCAGAAGCTCCACAGTACATATTAAACAGAATTAGAAAAAAACTGAACAATGATTACAAATATTAAGACAATAACAAAACAGTACAATATGTGAAATACAATAAAAGAACAATATGCAAAATATAAAGGCAAGCAATAAACATTATAAACAAGGTTAGACGAGAGTCCCTAATGTGCATGTTACAAACTGATGCATGAAAAATATGTAACAGAATGAGTAATAGGTCGTAAAAGCCATATACATTTTTATGGCAGGAGAACTAGATAGTGAATTTCAGTTACATTCTGGCATAGATAAAGGTTAGTGTAAGAATATAAAGAAAGGACATTCGAAGGTTAAATAATTAGAGAGAGGTGAGGCTAGAAAGTAGGTAATGCAGGAAGGGAAGTAGGATATATGAAGAGAAAGTCTATTAAGAGTGGGGAAGGAGAGAATAGAAAAGAGTACTGAGATTGCAAGGAGCAGGGGCAGATCCAATTATTGGTTAGATGTTCTTTCAGCCTAGACTTGAACGAACAGTAGTGAGGTGTAAATCTGATTGCTTCTGGAATGCTATTCTATGATTTGGCAATACAGTGAGAGTACAGACTAACCCCATTAGATATTTGAGGTTTGTAAAATAGATAGTAGATACTTGTGACAGGAGTATAGGTCACGAGATGGAATATAGTTTTGAAGTAGAGATGATTTATTTTGCAAAAAAGAGGAGTTGTACAGTAATTTGTGAATTAATGTTAGTTGATTAAAGGTGAAAAGGTGGGGTAGTTCAAGCCAATTTCGGGGCTTGAAAGTTGAGCAATAGTAAGAGTAGTTGGCTTGCCCTGTGTCAAATTTAGCTACTTTATTATAACATTGACCAAGTTTTGCTTTGAGGGAACAGTGAAGATTGGTTAGGATAGGTCAAGCATATAGAAGGGCGAGTAAGAGATACGTGGTGGCAAGAGTTAATCTTGTAGAGTTGGAGATAAATTTTTTATCCCTATACATCATGCACAATTTTTGATTTTGTGTTTATAATGTTGCTGATATGTAGGTCAAACTTAAGACTGTTGTCAATAGCTACACCTAACAGTTTTGTATGTGAAACCACATTGATTAAAGTATTGTTTGCTAAATTAAAGTCAGTTACCACTAGCAACCTAGAATTTTCTCCCATAGTGTCTGCTATGCTGCTAAGAAAATTAACAAACAGGTCTGAATTATCCTATTTATGAATATATCTTCTTCTTTCAGCTAGTCCTGTAATGGGTCACACAGCGGATCATCTATTTCCACTTCTTCCTGTTCTCTGCATCTTGCTCTGCCACACCAACCACCTGCATGTCCGCTCTCACCACATCCATGAACCTTATCTTAGGCCTTCCTCTTTTCCTGTTACTTGGCAGTTTCATCATTAGCATCTTTTTCCCAATATACTCTGCATCCCTCTTCAGTACATGTCCAAACCAACGTAATCTTGCCTCTCTGGCTTTGACTCCAAACCTTCCAACCTGGGTTGACTTTCTAATATACTTATTCCTAATCCTGTCCACCCTCGTCACACCCAGTGCAAATCTTAACATCTTTAACTCTGCCACATCCAGGTCTGACTCCTGACTTTTTGTCAATGCCACTGTCTCCAACCCATATAACATAGCTGGTCTCACTACCCTCTTGTAGACCTTCCCTTTCACTCTTACTGGTACTCATCTGTCACAAATCACTCATGACAGTCTTCTCCACCCAGTCCATCCTGCCTGAACTCTCTTTTTCACCTCTCTTCCACACTCACCATTACTCTGAACTGTTGATCCCAAGTATTTAAACTCATCCACCTTCGCCACCTCTACTCACTGCATCCTCACAATTACTCTATCCTCCCTCTCATTTACACACATATATTCTGTTTTAGTCCTGCTAATCTTCATTCCTCTTCTCTCTAGAGCATATCTCCACCTCTCCATGGTCTCCTCCACTTGTTCCATACTCTCACTACAGATCACAATGTCATCTGCAAACATCATAGTCCATGAGGACTCCTGGCTGATCTCATCTGTCAACAGGCCCATCACCATTGCAAATAAGAAAGGGCTCAGAGCTGATCCTTGATGTAATCCCACCTCCACCTTAAATGCATTCCTCACTCCCACCACAGACCTCACCACTGTCACATGACCCTCATACATATCCTGTACCACTCTTACATACTTCTCTTCTTATATAAAGATCTATATATATATATATCTTTCTCTCTCTCTCTCATTTTCTTTCTCTCTCTCTCTCTCTCTCTATATATATATATATATATATATAGATAGATAGATATATAGATATATATACAGATATTATACTGTATATATAGTTTACTATCAAAATACTGAAACTGAAAATAGTTTTCAACAAAATTATTGACTTGATTATCCAACTTTGGTAATACTGAATTAACAAAAATGTCGGAAATAGTAACCACAGCTACTGACATTTGAACACCAAAAGTTCCAGTGTCGAAAGTCCATGTTACTGTTAATGTTTTCGCAGGGGGACAAGCCCCCCCCCCTGTACCCCCCATGTGGGGGGCTGCAATACCCACACCCCCCCTGCATATTATATATATATATATATATACTATATATATATATATATATATATATATATATATATATATATATATATATATATATACAACTCCATGATCACACTACAGTGAGGAAAAGGGAGCATTTCCGTATCCACATAGTGCCATGATCTCAATTCAAAACGTTGACTTCATATTAACGAATGTGCACTCACTTTCTCTAATATGAAGTCATATATTTTCAGTTCGACATTATAGTCGTTGGTAGAATACACTTTTGACTAACCTGTTTTGTTTTTGTTGAACTGCATTTCCACATTTTGATTGCAAACCTCTCTCTCTCCTATATATATATATATATATATATATATATATATATATATATATATATATATATATATATATATATATATATATATATATATATATATATATATATATATATGCACATATATATATATATATATATATATATATCTATATATATCTATATATATGCACATATATATATATATATATATATATATATATATATATATATATAGATATATATATATATATATATATATATATATATATATATATATATAGATATATATGTATAGATATATATATATATATATATATATATATGTATATATATATATAGATATATATATAGTATTTTATATATCTATATATATATATATATATATATATATATATCTATATATACACGAGTTACCTTAAAATCCTTGAAGTCAGTACAGATGATTCAAAATCAGCTGATGTCAAGTAATGGCTTTTTTAAGTGTAAGATTGCAGTACAGTGGGGATTGCAGAAAAATCCCTTTCCCCACTGAAGTGAGATCATGGAGTTGGTAGACATAATTAGCAGGGGGTATGGGGGATGCAAAGTGGTCCCCCTCCCAAAAAAAATAGTTTTTTGTTTTCTAAATCATTGTGATTCAATCTGAAGTGTATTCTAATTTGTGATTCAAACTGTTTTAGTGCTATGTCAGGCAATCAAAGTTTTGATACTTTGAATGTCTGCCATAGTCACATATATCTCACTCTCTGTATCTATATCAATACCTATATCTATATCTATTGTATACACTCATTTTGCATGTCTTCCCTGTGTACACTAAACTTTGCCCATATAGCAATACCTCTGCCTTTGTTTTGTGGCTCAGACTGTTTATGCACTGACCTACTCAAAACCTCTTAAACTTTCTAGTTATCTCACACTCATATAAGCAAAATACAAAGGCTGCCAAATTATTTACCCATTTCATAACTATACTCCTTTTGATTCATAGGTTGACATCCCCTTTCATTAACAGAAACACCCTTAAACAAAGAACACCTCAAGACCCTTCCTGAACAAACCCAAACATCTTGGGCAAAGGGAAAGATTCATAATGATGAGAATCAAACATCTGCCAGAGCAGAAACTGGGAAATGAGAGAGCCTAAATGCCATCTCACAGTGATACAAACTGAGAGCTGGATAATCTCACAGTGATACAAACTGAGAGTTGGGTAATCTCACAGTGATACAAACTGAGAGTTGGGTAATCTCACAGTGATACAAACTGAGAGCTGGGTAATCTCACAGTGATACAAACTGAGAGTTGGGTAATCTCACAGTGATACAAACTGAGAGCTGGGTAATCTCACAGTGATACAAACTGAGAGTTGGGTAATCTCACAGTGATACAAACTGAGAGTTGGGTAATCTCACAGTGATACAAACTGAGAGCTGGGTAATCTCACAGTGATACAAACTGAGAGTTGGGTAATCTCACAGTGATACAAACTGAGAGCTGGGTAATCTCACAGTGATACAAACTGAGAGTTGGGTAATCTCACAGTGATACAAACTGAGAGCTGGGTAATCTCACTGTGATACAAACTAAGAGTTGGGTAATCTCACTGTGATACAAGCCAAGAGATGGCTAATCTCACAGTATTACAAACTGAGAGTTGGGTAATCTCACAGTGATACAAACTGAGAGTTGGGTAATCTCACAGTGATGCAAACTGAGAGCTGGGTAATCTCACAGTGATACAAACTGAGAGTTGGGTAATCTCACAGTGATACAAACTGAGAGTTGGGTAATCTCACAGTGATACAAACTGAGAGTTGGGTAATCTCACAGTGATACAAACTGAGAGCTGGGTAATCTCACAGTGATACAAACTGAGAGTTGGGTAATCTCACAGTGATACAAACTGAGAGCTGGGTAATCTCACAGTGATACAAACTGAGAGTTGGGTAATCTCACAGTGATACAAACTGAGAGCTGGGTAATCTCACTGTGATACAAACTGAGAGTTGGGTAATCTCACTGTGATACAAGCCAAGAGCTGGCTAATCTCACAGTGATACAAACTGAGAGTTGGGTAATCTCACAGTGATACAAACTGAGAGTTGGGTAATCTCACAGTGATACAAACTGAGATCTGGGTAATCTCACAGTGATACAAACTGAAATTTGGGTAATCTCACAGTGATACAAACTGAGAGCTGGGTAATCTCACTGTGATACAAACTGAGAGTTGGGTAATCTCACTGTGATACAAGCCAAGAGATGGCTAATCTCACAGTGATACAAACTGAGAGTTGGGTAATCTCACAGTGATACAAACTGAGAGCTGGGTAATCTCACAGTGATACAAACTGAGAGTTGGGTAATCTCACAGTGGTACAAACTGAGAGCTGGGTAATCTCACTGTGATACAAACTGAGAGTTGGGTAATCTCACTGTGATACAAGCCAAGAGATGGCTAATCTCACAGTGATACAAACTGAGAGTTGGGTAATCTCACAGTGATACAAACTGAGAGTTGGGTAATCTCACAGTGATACAAACTGAGAGCTGGGTAATCTCACTTTGATACAAACTGAGAGTTGGGTAATCTCACTGTGATACAAGCCAAGAGATGGCTAATCTCACAGTGATACAAACTGAGAGTTGGGTAATCTCACAGTGATACAAACTGAGAGCTGGGTAATCTCACTGTGATACAAGCCAAGAGATGGTTAATCTCACAGTGATACAAACTGAGAGTTGGGTAATCTCACAGTGATACAAACTGAGAGCTGGGTAATCTCACAGTGATACAAACTGAGAGCTGGGTAATCTCACAGTGATACAAACGGAGAGCTGGATAATCTCACTGTGATACAAACTGAGAGTTGGGTAATCTCACAGTGATACAAACTGAGAGTTGGGTAATCTCACAGTGATACAAACTGAGAGCTGGGCAATCTCACAGTGATACAAACTGAGAGCTGGGTAATCTCACTGAGATACAAACTGAGAGTTGGGTAATCTCACAGTGATACAAACTGAGAGCTGGGTAATCTCACTGTGATACAAACTGAGAGTTGGGTAATCTCACAGTGATACAAACTGAGAGTTGGGTAATCTCACAGTGATACAAACTGAGAGCTGGGTAATCTCACAGTGATACAAGCCAAGAGATGGCTAATCTTACAGTGATACAAGTCAAGAGATGGCTAATCTCACAGTGATACAAGCTGAGAGCTGACTAATCTCACAGTGATACAAACCAAGAGATGGCTAATCTCACAGTGATACAAACTGAGATTTGACTAATCTCACAGTGATACAAACCAAGAGCTGGCTAATCTCACAGTGATACAAACTGAGAGCTGGCTAATCTCACAGTGATACAAACTGAGAGCTGGCTAATCTCACAGTGATACAAACAAAGAGCTGGCTATTCTCACAGTGATACAAACTGAGAGCTGGCTATTCTCACAGTGATACAAAGAGCTGGCTAATTCACAGTGATACAAGGTGAGAGCTGGCTAATCTCACAGTGATACAAGCTGAGAGCTGGCTAATCTCACAGTGATACAAAGAGTTGGCTAATGTCAGAGTGATACAAGCTGTCTGACAAGTTACTTCCCAGACTCCTTTTCTCCCTGTAGCCTTCCTTTTCTTTTGACTGTATAGATGCCCCAAAATGGTCAATAGACTTTTACCTAGACTGCCTCAGTGGATGAGCCACAGCTAAACCCTTCCATTCATCCACTTGATGTGCTTCATCTGCACTGCCATTTCCATTCATTACAATACTCCTCTTCGTTGTAGTCTAGTTGTGTAAAATGATTAACTTTGGGGAGATCCTCTTTAAACAACTGTCTGGCTGATGCTTTCCTAGGCGTACTACTTCCAGGCTCTGTAAAAGTGTCAGTGCTGTCCACACTAGTTGGACTGTTATGATGTAGGGCCATTGTGGAAGTTGGCTTAGTTGCAAACTTCCGCAAGCCAGTTACATGTTTAAAATGTTCTAGTTCCACAGGGTGAGAAATTGGTTTAATTGCTGGACTTTTTGATTCATTCAGTACCCCTGCCTGTTGCAGTTTACTCTGGAGGATGGGCAAGGTCAACTCTGGAGATATTAAATATATGGGCAGATTGCTCCAATTTGATAACCAAAAATTCCAGGTATTTGCAGAAAGAAACAATCTGTTTCTTAAAACACAGCTGTCTGACTTTCTCGAAAGCTTTCTGTCTTAGTAGGGTTTACCTTCTTAAGTGTTTTGCAAAATTCAGAATATTTGCTGTGAAGGAGAACCCCTTGAGCTTGGAGGCTTTAAAAGAAAATGCTTTTTTCCCACAGTAATTGAAGTTGAGAGTTCCAGATGCAAAACATTGTTTAAGTCCTTTCCGGAAAAGACAGATAAATTATTACTTCTCTAATAGCTTTAGAAGACCTAAAAGGTGCATGTTGAACACCCATTTTTTTGTTCTCCAGTTGTTCACTTTCCTCTGCAGGACAGCATTTACAGTCTCACGTTGAGCTATCTGAGTAACAGACTCTGCAGTCTGGCCGACTGTTCTTTTAGCAGTGGACTCCACCAAGGTGGGCTTACCCAAACACCTTTTTAGCATGTTCCTGCTTAAGCACTAGTGTGCCCTCCAGCACCTTGACAATTAGCTCTGCAGTTATTAATTTTAAAGTGAGTACCATAAGCTCACCCAACGCCTGGGCAGCAGGCACGCCATCGTCACCTGTCAAACAATTTATATTATCATGGATTATTTCCTGATTCCATACAACCAGTGCTAAAAACTAGATATGGCTGTCAAAACCCGGATTTAGGGAGACTGAAGTAAGAAATTAGGCCATTGTTACTTGGAATTCCAAGGGCACATTGCTCACTTAACTATGTTGAACACCCCTCTAAAGGGGGTGAATATTTAACAAGACAAGTGACACATCCTGAGCAGTTATGTGTAGATGACAGCCATCTAATATTTAATAAAAGAAGATAGCTAGAACAGGTGTTTGCTAGAAGATAAGGAAAGGGTAATTATATAATTTTAACTGTATTACCTATTATATGCGGGCATTGCTTGCAAAGGTATGCTGAGTAGCAAGGGATCACTATATTATTTGTTGAACTGGCAGTGCATTTGGGAAGAAGCAAAGCTATATTAAGTGTTTCCATTGCCTGGATGCATGTTTGGATGGTCAAGGTAGTAACTTTTCTTGCTGTTGTGAGACTTGGGGGATGTTGATATAGAAGGGGGCATGTTACAAAATTTTATGGCCAATACAATTGATGCATATGAGCTCAGAATGCATATCTCTGCAGTAAGTATAGAAGGAAGGTTCATATTATGGTGTATGGCCATATATATTTGATACTGAATATCAGCTGCCCTTTACATCATGATCCAATGAGATTTCATGTCCAGGCCTTGCTGTGGTATCCTGTACTAAGACAAACGGTATTACATGAACCTGATCACAGCAGGCCCAAGGTTATTAGTGCACACACTTGTACTAAGAAATTCTGGTTAAGAAATGAACTCCAGCCTTTCATTGTAGTTTAATTGACTGGATTGGAAAGGGAAATTTCTATATATTTGTACAAAATATTGATTTTATATATATATTTATCACAAAATTAAATTATAGCAGGTGCAGTTCATGAAAAGGGATTGTTTTAGTTTGTTATAAAAAATGTATTACATATTGTTCTGAGGCAAGGTGGCTTTTATCTTATGTGACTGCTTATTCTAAATAACTGTAGAAACAGCTGGAATAAATTTCAATCCTTACTTGTATCTACTCGAAGGACTGCTTTTGGACCGGTATTATTTAACATCTTTATGAAGTTCATGTTTTGTACCAAAGGCATCTGTAGTTCAAAATGTTCTCACTGTATTCAAATATTTTATACTATTTATGGGGCTCAGGTAATGTCAGATTACTAAGGGATATCTGGATAACTTATGTCCCGGTTACCAACATCATAATGTTTATTTATTTATTTATTTATTTATTTATTTATTTATATTTGTTGACCAGGAGTGTCCGACTGGATGTAGGTCCATTTTCAGCGGAGGCCCACGGAGAAAAGCTCCACAGTTAAAATAAACAGACATTAGTTATATTGGATTACATAGCGATTAACAATTTGATTAACGTAGCAATTAATCACAAACATATTTACAGATGAAGAACATAGTACATCAGTAGACAACTAGAATCTTTATCTACGAAGTACATAAAAGAAATTAACAAATGTTACAATAAGAAGTTCCTTCTGTATAATAAGTGCTAGGCTTATGAGCATCTGAGCTTGCTATAATCAAGGTAGTTAGTGGGGTGGAAAGAAAGGTAGTGGTTGGATGGGGTGGGTGATATTAGAGTGGGAGTTGCAAGGGTATAGCCAGCTTGTTTTTAGGTGTTCTTTTAGTAAAGTTTTGAAGTGGGTGCATGATGGTATGGAGGTATTTGTGGGTGGGAGGGAGTTCCATAATTTGGCTATGGCGCAAGAGAATAGTACTTCACCAACAGAGTTATTGGCTTTAGTGATCTGCAAGTGATTTTTGTTGCTGGATCTTAGTGGTCTGGTGGTGCGATAAGGTTGGAGTAGATTCTGGAGGGATGGGACATTTAGTGGATGGTTTACTAGTTTGTGGGCGAGTGAGAGTTGATACCATTGAAGGAGGTGAGGGAGTTCAAGCCAGCCCAGTTCAGCAAATGAGAGACAGTGGTGACTACGGTAAGATTCCACTGTGGTGAATTAATGTTAAAATGCAATATGCTGCATGGTTTTCATGATGAATTGTCAAAGGAAATTCCAATAAAACACAATACCATAAAAATGAATACTGTAATATACATCAATCCACTCAGTCTCAGAATTAAATTTTAGTTTAAAGCTTTGCAAATAAGTTTTCATATCTTGGAAACTGTACAATATAGACACAGTATCAGGTGTCCTAACTAGAACTGAGCTTTCACATGACAACAAGAAGTCAGAGTGCTTGTTTCTTTGGCAATCCTGTGCATGCGTACCTCACCAGGTGGTTTGCCCAGATGTTGGTATGCCGTGGGAGTGTTTACCCTTTTCCTCAATGCAGAGCAATTTTGGAATTGGTATATTTAATTTGCAGGGGGTGCAGGGGTCTCAGCCCCCCGGCAAAAATGTAAAAAAAAAATGCATTAAGGTCCAGGTCCATTGCGTGGTGGGAGTGATCTAGACGGACCTTACTACTGCGCACCCGGTGAGGTACGCATGTACAGGAAAACCGTTTTTTAGATATTTTCATAAATATGAAAACTTATGGTTATTTTCATAATCAATAATACAAATATCACTGAATATCTATCAACATATACAGCTTAGAGTACAAATATCAATGGCAGTTTTCTTCAACAATCTGATGCCACATAATAGTTTGTAAGACCCATGATGTTTAGAAACATTAATCTACATATGGAAATAATGTGTATTTTCACAATTACTAGTAAAGCAACTGCCTGTATCTCTAGTATAGTATCTTAACACTGGGCAATGATAATGTATTGTTTTCTGTCTCCCACTACAACAATTGGAATTAAATATGAAAATATGAATGACAAGTGACAAACAGTTATCTGGACTGCGTGACATCCTAGGTTAAAGTCTTCACATTAGTTACTAACACTGTACTTTTTTGTGACAAGTGACAAACAGTTATCTGGACTGCGTGACATCCTAGGTTAAAGTCTTCACATTAGTTACTAACACTGTGTACTTTTTTTGTTATTGGTTATTAACTGCAAGTCACTCAGTTAACTCTTTCAAGCCTTTTTTGTATACTTCCAGTTGACATCCATAGCCCCCTATGGCATCCAGACCTCCCTTGGGACTCAAATTTTCAACTTAGCTACTTACTAGCTTGTAATAGGCAGGAAATAAAAAGTTCAAGGATTTATTAATAAAATACTAAGAATGTTAATCTAGGATGTCCCGCATTAGTAAAGCCTGGATTATATTATGCTTTTAAGTTGATTTTTCAGAAAATGCTCTGGAATATAAGGATGTGTGCAGGCTGTAAGAAGTGCACAGAGCAAACTTTAACATATGAGACTCACAATTCAAAATTCTGAAAATCAACGCTACAAAAGTATAAAGTTTTTCCCCTACCTGTCAGCTTTGGGAATAGTGTACAAAAATTTAGAAGACTGAGTAACTTTATGCATTCTATCTGCCGTTTTAGGGTCAACTGGCTGACTATTCGTGGAAATTGCAGACAGTAATACACAATGCCGTGGTGGTACGACAGTAGCATTGTTACGTCACAGCAAGAGCTTCTCCCGTTTAATTCTTGGCTTGGCTTGGGAGTGCCTTCTGTGTGGAGTCTGCATGTCCTCCCCGCGGTTGGGTAGCGTTCGAAAGACATGTGTGCGTAAATGGGCGTGCCTTCGTTGAAGGTTGGGCGTCGAGCTGGCACCTCAGCGTTTCATAAAAATCTACTGCCAATCATTAGCGGACCGGAGTTCCACTGTGGCGACCCCTTACTGGGAAAAAGCCTAAAGACAAACAACAATACACATATCTTCTAAAGCAGACAAAACAGAAGAAATGGGTGTAACAACTCATGGTATCTTCTGAGAAATTGATGAACCTGAGTTCTCTCAATGAAAACATTGGCACATTTTACCAATGGTCTCAGAGAAAGAACCCACCCCCAGGGAGAATCAGAAAATGAGCTCTCCTCTGAGTCAGAATTAGAAATCTGAGGGGAAAAAACTATATCTGTCTCTCTATATTCCTTCAGGAAAAGCGGTATCCCTCTTTCTTTTACGAGAAACTACTTTGCAAAGTATAGGCGTGAAAGACTAATCGAACCATCTAGTAGCTGGTTCCCTCCAAAGTTTCCCTCAGGATAGCTGGCACTCAGTGGACACAGTTTTATCTGGTAAAGTGAATGATTAGGGGTCTTGAGGTTGAAATGATCTCAACCTATTCTCAAACATTAAATGAGTAAGAAGCCCTATTCACTGGTTTGAAGCCAGGCATGGAATGTGAGCTCCCAGTGGTCCACTTTTGGTAAGCAGAACTGGCTCTGTGGGATGAACCAAATGCCGGGTTAAGGCCTCCAATACCGACGCTCATCAGACCCCAGAAAAGGTCTTTACAAGAGGGAGCAATAGCCTGAATTAAACTCTGAGCCAGACCCAATAAACTACTTTCCAAAGAAATTTAAGGAGGAGCAATACATGCTTACCTTTGTTTCATTTTGACAGGAAAAATGGGGCCAAACATTTTACTAATGGCAGCAGCAACTTCCCCAGGAATGGGCACAGTATTCTAACACAACAGGGAAAACTTCCCTGTTCCCTCTCTTAGGACAAGGGGTGGGGAATCCAACAGTTGCAGAGGACATGGCGATCCCCTGGTCCATAGTGCTTGTAAGTGCTGAGGTACTACAAATGGTCACAGCAGAGTCACCCACCTGCAGCTGAGGGAAATTGTTAGCCTGCTGTGGTGGCAAAGGTTATTTGATTTTTTTTCTTTTTGTGGCTCAAAGGACAAACCATGAGACTGGTAGTCTATTCCATACTCAAGCTGAAAATGCTGTCTCTTTCTCAGTGAAGACAAACAGCAAATGCAGGTAAACACTACCAGTCTACAAAGTTACTTTTTTGACAGCAAAACATAGCAAAAAGCAATTTAAAATACTACGCCACCCCACAAATGTTAAATAAACACAATTTCTTCACTAAAAAAAATATGTTTTCCATTACTTTACACCACTTTTAAACTGTCAGAAAAAAATTCTATTTAAAAATACATTATAATCTCATGCCAGTCCATTAAAACACAACACTCCTAGCTTTAAAATAACTTTCCTGAAGGAGAAAGTGATAAAACAAAAACTAAAATAAGAAAATGGAAGTTTTTTCCCCGTGCAAAGGAACAGCACAAGATGATCTTTGAAAGCCTCAGAGGAGCATAGTCTTTGGGGGCTTTAAAGCTTTGAAGGCTCACGCTGCCTGACAGTTTGGACACTTGGAAAGTGCTCTTAAGCTTTGAAAGCTGGCCAGCTGTTGTATCCTTAGCAGGATATAGCAGGATATAAACTGTATATCTAAGGCTACTGCAACATGGATCTATATGCACAACATTTGTTTTTACAGCATTTGTTTCTGTTCTATAATTCAGTATTATTGGCTTAAAATAAATTCACTAGAATTGCTGGCAGTACAATAATTATCAATTCTGTTTTATTGCTTATTGATTATAATTATACTAGCTCACAGCAATGATTACATTATTTTATAGAACAAATGAAAATATTTGCTGTATGAATTAAACAAAATAAATGCAAATATTGATTTATTAAACAACTGACAGTGAAGAATGATGAACCTTTGCAAATGTTGCAAATTTTTAAATAACTAAAGTACGGATAACTAGTTATGGACAACAAGCAGTTTTCATACTCATAAACAAGGCAGAGCAGCCTGAATGTATGAAGGGGCTAAATCAGGACTCCTGTTTAGTATTATTATTATTATTATTATTATTATTGTTATTATTATTATTGTTATTATTATTGTTATTATTATTATTATTATTATTGTTGTTGTTATTATTATTATTATTATTATTATTATTATTATTACTGTTAGTATTATTATTATTATTATTATTATTATTGCTGGGGACATTCTATTAAGACAGAAAAAGAAGGACTGGTCTTGTAGCAAATGCACCTTTGGGATTACTAAAAAATGTACAAAGCAGATTAGTGTCACTGCATTTCTTTAATTTAAAAATAGTTACTAGATTTTATGTGCTATGGTTATAAGTTAAAACCCTAAGCACATACTGGCCATTACAAAGACAGCTTTTTATATTAAATACAACTTCGAGTAAAAAGTCCAACTGGTAAATTAGTGGAATGAATTGATGTTGGGTAGCTTGGAGCCCTATTTCACCTACTGATACTACTTAGAAAAAGACATCGATAAGGAAAAGCTTGTGGTCCTGTTTTGCAGCAGAATAAATGAACTACTTGCACGTTTTATTACATATGCTCAAGGACAGCTTACAGTGTACTCCTATCTAGTCTGGCTTCTAACTGTATTGATCATTTTAAAACCCTGACATTTGGCTTTCCCCTTCACCATTTCTTTCCTTTCTCGTGCCCTCTTGAACATCTTGGATTTCTCCCTTAATATCCTTTCTGGTATTTGTATACTTGGATTCACAATCATCTCTGTGAAGAAATTCTGCTTGAGATCCATGGAATAGTTAGACATTATAATCGGCTGTCTGTGCCTCATCTTCTCTAAGTTTCTTCATCTACAAAATGTCTTCTTTTCATGCCTTTGACATGATCATTCATATTTGCATCGGTTCTCCACTTTTCTGGTTTCTAGGTCCTCAACTCTCTGATGATATTGCAGTGGCTCAGTGGTGCAGCAGTTAACATTGTCACCTCACAGCAAGAGATTCTCCAGTTCAATTCTTGACTAAGGAGCCTTCTGTGCAGAGTTTGCATGTTCTCCCTGCGTTCGCGTGGGTTTACTCCGGTTCCCTCCCATAATCCAAATACATGAGTCTGGAGTGTTTCTCCCTGGGCCTCCACTGAAAATAGGCTCTGTCCTAGTCGGACTTTTCTGGTGTACAAATGATAAATAAATAAAATAAAATAAATAAATATCCTTTCCTCTCCATCCCATGCACCCTTCTGGTGGCTTCTCCCTTGGTGTAATAGGTTCATAGGTTCATAGGTTCATACTAGGCTATCTGCCCTAGGGCATTTATAAGCCTAGCCAGAGTGTGTTTGGCTTTTGCCACCCATTTTAAATTAATTTTGCTAGCACTTTTTTGAGGTTAGTATACTGTGCCTCTGTCTAACAGTGACACAGAAGTGATACCCGGGGTAAACCTACGATCTCCCATCCACTCATCAAGATTCCACTTGAAGACAGTCAATGAGGGACTCTGCCTAACCTGGACTGGGATTTTATTCTAGAGTGAAGGGAGCCTCTGGGTTATGAATCAGTCCCTCCAGCATGTCCTATTTATTTCAGTGCTGAGGTTCAAGTCTCTCGAGCGTGTAGCCCGATGGGATTTGGATTTTCTGAGGTGCAGCATGTCCATTAATTCCGGGTTGGACATGGCTTTATACGTCAGGCACAGATCGCCTCTGAGCAGGCGGTATGCCACTGAGTAGAGCTGGAGTTTCTTTAACCGGGCAGCTTATGGCATCTGTTTGAGCCCTTTGATCCTTTTGGTGAGGTACTTACTTTTGGGGTCTTTCCAGTTGCTGCAGGTGTCTGGTAAGGTACAGCCCAAAAGGGGCATTGTACTCAATTATGGGCCTGATGAGGGATGAGTAAAGAGGCATGATGACCTCCCCTGATCTAGACGTGAATCCCTGTATGATTAGGTGGGCTATATAAAATGTTTTTCTAACCACTTTGGCCACGTGGTTGTCAAATGAGAGATTGCTATCAACTTGGGTCCCCAGGTCCCTAATTACTTCTTCTGTACTTAATGGATTACCACCTATGTGATAATTTGTGGGCACTTTGTTTTTGCCAAAGGGGATGACTATACACTTTTTGGCGTTTAGCTTGAGGCCATGGCTCTGGCACCAGTTGTCTGTTTCTATGAGGCCCTTTTGGAAGATGCTTGTGTTGGCTGAAGAGTCGATTATGGCGCCCAGTTTGCAGTCATCTGCGAACTTAGTCAGCCACAGTCCTTCCGTGTTGGCCTGTACCTCCGAAAAATATATACCGAACAAGAGAGGTCCCAGGACTGAGCCTTGTGGGACGCCACTTGTAACTGGTTTGGAGTCTGACATGGCTCCAGCATTCTAACCATGTGGGTTCTGTCCTTGAGCCAGTTTGCAACCCATCTAGTGACATAGGGGTTTATATTTAAGCTGGTGAGCTTATCTATAATGCCTGAGTGGGGTATTGTATCGAATGCTTTTGCGAGGTCCAGGTAGGCTGTGTGGACCACCTTCCCCTCGTCAATGGCCTTGGTGACTGATTCAAAGAAATCAACCAGGTTTAAGAGGCAGGATCTGCCCTTAACAAAGCCGAACTGGGTAGGATCCAGTGTCTTTAGGTCCCCAATATCTTTATTTATGAGGTCCATGATGATCCTTTCCATAGCTTTGCAGACCAAGCTAGTCAGGCTTATGGAGCGATAGTTTCCAGGATCCGTTGAGGCACCACCTTTGTGGAGAGGGACCATTGTTGCTGTATGCCACTCTTTGGGTACATATCCTGTAGTAAGGCTGAGACTGAACAGTAGTTTTATGTTTGGGTTTAGCTCTTCTTGGAGTTCATGTAGGATGCAGCCCGGGACACCGTCTGGTCCCATTGATGCTGTGTTTTTTGCTTTGGAGAGGGTGGCTCTTACCTGAGCATCTGAGATGTCAGGGGGGCAGCACTCTGCTGGGATAGATATTTGACTTTTTGGTGGGGAGGGGGGGGGGTTTGTGCTGAACCTGTCAGCTAGGATGTTGGCAATGTCTGTGGGTTCGGTGTATTTTTTGTCATTTTGTACTAATTCTGAGCAGATCTGGGAATTCCCACCCAGGTTCCTAACATAACTAAAGAAAGCCTTGTGATTATCCTTAGTGTCCTGTGCAGTTTTTCTCTCGAAGCTTGCCTTAGACGATTTTATGAGTGCCCATAGTTTTTTGCTAATACTGATCAGAGATGCCTTCCCTTTTGGGGATTTTGCTCTATCATGTAGTAGCTTCCTACTTCTATTGTATAGTTTGTTTATGGCTGGGGTCCACCAGACAGGACGTCTGCCTTTGGAGGATTGGGTCTTGGTTTTATTTGGGATTGCATGATCCATGCATTCCTGAAGGTGTTCATAGAATGCGTTTATAAAGGATTCTGCGGTCTGGGCCGTATTTTCCACAGGCCCGGGGGCTTTGAAGGATTCCACCTCGGTTTTGAGGAGTGAGAAATTTGCATTAGAGAAGTTTTTCACTGTGGTTTTCTGGGCAGGGGTGGGGTCGGGATGTGAATATCCAGTGAGATTAGTTTATGGTCTGATCTTACCAGTGAGGGATACACTTCTGGTCTGGAGCATAGAGTCCCCATGTTGGTGATGATCAGGTCCAGTATGTTTTCCCCTCTTGTGGGAGTGGTAACAAGTTGTTCCATAGCATTTGAGTTTATAAATTCTAGGAACCTTTGGGCTAGGGTGTTGGAGCTAGAGTAATGCTCCCAGTCTATGTTTGGGTAGTTGAAGTCGCCCAATATAATGGTGTTTGGAGAGACCTTCATATTTTCCAGTGTTCTCTGGAAGGCCGAGTGGGGTTCTTGGGTTTAGGAGGGTGGTCTGTAGCAGGCTATAAACTGGAAGGCAGTTTTACCCACTGTTAGTTGCACATGGATAGTCTCTGATGCTTCGTGCTGTGCCACCAACCTGGAGGTGTGAGTATCTTTGACGAATATTGATACTCCCCCTCCTTTTGTGGTTCGGTCCAAGTTTTGGGGCCGAAAAGCATGGTATGAGGTATAACCTGGTAGTGCTGGAGTGCTCTCGGGAGCCTTGAACCAGGTTTCTGTTACTGCACAGATATCGATGTTCTCCATGCTAAGGAGAGTTTCGAGTGCGTGCATCTTGAGGTTTAGACTTCTGGCGTTGAGTAGCATTACTCTTAGTTTCTTATCCCTTGTGATACCTATGGAGGTGGGTTTGTGTTTTGAGCCTTGCCTAAAAAGACACTATGGGGGTAGCAAGAGCCTTTGCCAATATCTGAAAGGCCAGGGGTGACAGGTGCAAGCTGTCCCTAGCGAAGCATCGTGGCTTGTGTGAAGGCACTCGTGGCTAATGCAGCAGTAAGATGGCACAGTCATTGAATGACTGTCAGACCTGCATATAGTACTGAATGTGTGGCCATACAGGGTCTAATAGACCATTAATTCTGGTTTTCATCAGCTTGTCACCCTGAAGATACACACCAAATTTCTGTTTGATGTCTCCACTGACCTCCCACTCTGCTGCTGGTGGTGTGCTCAACTTGTGAACAACATACCAGATTCCTTTTTCACTCCATTACTACCAATTACGCTCTGCTAGCTCATATGTCACATGAGTCATTGTGATAGAAGTGGAGAACTTTGTACTTTGTACACTGGACTTCAGCTGCTACCTTCAGGTTAACGTTCAGGCCTTTCAAACCTCCTGTGTTCATACTTGTGAAGGCACTAATAACTAACAAAATGATCTTATCCTTCAATATAATATATTATATTTATCTCACAAAGTAGACCCCTCATATTCTAGATATTAATTTTTTCGGTCTTTGTTAATGCAGAGTAGTGTTTCCAAACAAATTCAATTGACTTCTTTTTTTTTTTTTTTTGGCACTCTGAATAGGATTTTATGAAATGATAGTCTCATGAATTGTTTCCTATTTGTTCATTTATTTGCATTTGCTTACCAGAAAAGTCTGAAAGGGCAGGAAGCTCCTTTATAGCAGGGGTTCAGAAATGAAAGTTACATAAAAGTAGCAGTCAGTATAAAGTTAAAAAAAAAGCTTCCAGTCAGAAAATGAAGCACAACGTGCAAAAAAAAAACAAAACAAAAAAAAAACAACCCCCACTCAAAAAAAAGCCATACATAGCATTGTAGGTGCACACATATAAACAGCAGATAGTGTTGTAGGTATACAGATATACGAGACTGATACAGTATTTCTATCTACCTATCTATCTATCCATCTCTATCTATCTATCTATCTATCTATCTATCTATCTATCTATCTATCTAGCTAGTTATCATTCTTTAGATTGCAATGTTTAAAGAGACACTGGACACCGGAGAAAGGACTTTGTAAAAATACAAGTTTATTCAAAATTTCACATAGTCCAATAAAACAAAACAACTCTGATCATGACTTCAAATTTAAAATAAAGATATCATTAATTATGTTTCACCAACAGTGTTTAGTCACACAGCCCCTTCAAGATACAGGTTGTCCTGAAGAAAACAACATTCAAGGATTCAGGCCTGACCCAGATTCCAGCTCTGTAAACAGATATTTCCACATGATATGTCCTACAGGTTAGCCCAACTAGGCTGCCACACTTCTTCCTTCAGATGACCATCCAAGTGAGGAAGTGTCTGGCTGATTGTAACTCTTCTGGCTATGTCCTTTAACATAACACTACTGAGGAATTAGGGGTCTACTTTATGTGCTCGAAGTCCAAGAATATTGAATACGATATTCTCGACACGAGTACACTGAAAGCGTAAAACATCGAAAATGTAAACGGAAATCTCCGTAGGTTGAGATTTCCATTTACTTCAATGTAGTGCGATCTCAGAGTTGGTATATTTAAGTAGCGTGGGGAGTATGGGGGGGTGCAGGGGGGCTTGCCCCCTTGCCTACACTAGCTTAATTTTTTTTTGTGTATTTTTTTTTTTTTTGGCTTTGATTGTTTAATAGTTTGATGCATATGGTTCGATCCATATGCATTCAAGCTATTAAACTTTCAAGGTCCTAAAATAGACCCAGGAATTAGCATATAATAGCTATCTAGCTGTTATAGACTACTGCCTAGCCACCTGTTTGTGAGAATGTTTTCACACATTGCAACATTAACATGAAGACATATCCCTTTTTGCAGAACTAACTTGATATTATATACATCTGCCTATATCTATATATATATCTATATCTATATCTATATCTATATCTATATCTATATCTATATCTATATCTATATATATATATCTATAAACACACACACACACACACACACACACACACGCACACACACACACACACACACACACACACACACACACACACACACACACACACACAGTATCTGTATGTGTGTGTGTGTGTGTGTGTGTGTGTGTGTGTGTGTGTATACAAACATTACCATTTATGCCCAGATTCCTAAACAATTGATGTCAGTGGCAAGGACCTGCCCCAGATGTTCCACCTGTAATATGAACTGTAGCAATTCCACAAATATTTTTGCAAAAGAGGTATTACAACTTAGACTAGCACATGTATTTGCTAATCTGTAGCAGTAATATTTTGAGTTCCCAGCAATACTGGGAACAGATGGGGCAAGCAGGTAGAATTGTATAAATTGGTGAATCATGCCAATAAACTTTGTTATGCTCTGCTACATGCTACAACTTAACTCTACAAGCAGCCTACAAAAGTCAACAGTACAGTAGACAGTCACATCAAACCCCAAAAATGTAAGCATATTGTTAGTCTATAACTGCCATGTGAAAATTGCAAATCCCTCTTGGTGTCAGTGACTGCAGAGTTGTCTCCTTAGGACATAAATCCACATCATTCATCCTCATGAGTACTGCCGGAAGAATACAAACAAAAGCACTGACTAAACACACGCACCCATCATATAGTACCTGTAAATTTAAATTTCAGGCTATGCTGAATTCTATTACTATGTCCTTCATAAACATGGCTATACAAGGAGGTGCTTTCACAGTATGTTGAATTTACAGGAGATGTCTTCTCATAATCAAGGACAATGATTGTTCATTTTTCTGGTAAAAGTAACATTCTAGAACAGTGGTTCACAAACTTTTTGTGGGGAGGGCCACTATACGAATTCTTGATCCATCTGTGGACCAACTCAAAACATACTAAGTCGTTACGAGTTAACAATAGGTACAGGTGACTGGCATTTTTACTTGACAGCAGTCATGAAATTGCCTGTTTTCCACATCAACTTTGTATTTAACTTTATTCTGACTTGCAGCCATGATTTATTACAAACTCTTGCAGAAAGTTACTACTGTTTACAGACTACAGGTTATAAACAACAAAGAATAGTTACTTCCATGGCTAAAATTAGAGGTATGCACAACTGCAGGCAATTAGGTAAGCAAGCACGTGCTGGAAAGTTGCATGACTGGAGTAAGGCATAGCATTTTTTCATTTTTTTTAAATGTTTTTGGTTATTCTCTGGGGGCCGGATGGCAGTGCGTGGCGGGCCGGACGTTGTGCGCCACTGTTACAGAATATGCATTGTCTGAATACCAGGATAAAAATAAAGACATTAATGAAATTATGGATATGGACAAGAATTACGCTTTAATATCTCATGTAATATTAGTTGCAGAACTTCAGCTCATGAAAACAAAATTTCCTGTTTTTAATAACTGTACATGAATGGCACTGCCCGTGATGAGTACACATGTCACAGTAAATGTCCCATATCATTCAGTCATCCTGTAAGGAATAGGGGTTGTATATATAAAACCCCATTTAATATATGGAATTGGATTATTTTAATACTGTGTAACTGACAAACAGAGAAGCCTGGATTTAGTGCAACAGTCTCATTGTTACAGTAAGACATGTTAAGTAGAGCATGCTAAGGCATGCATCTTGTACTTCTGTCCCTGTATGAGCAGTCATGTCTGCTGCATACGCATATACCAGGATGCGGCCTCTGGTATAGTTGCAGACATAAAAACAAGAAAAAATCCGAAATCCATTGTGTTGTTCCTTCATACTAAAACACTCTGTCTATAGCAAAGTATTGTTCTGAAGGAATGACACAGTGGATTTTGGATATTTTCTTATTTTTATTTTGTTTTTAAAGTCTGGTGCTGGGTGTCTGTCAATTATATTTTTATTTTTGTTATTCTAGTTGTAGATATCTTCTACAAGTTAACTCCCAGGAAGCTCCTGGGCATGTTAAAGAGTGCAACTCACTATCTTCTTTTAAACATAATCTAGATAGATGACCAGATGGTTTTCCACAAACTTACTCCAATATTGACCAGTATGTCCATCCTCAAGAAAAGAGGTCAAGTTTAATGGTGGTTAGTGCAATGTGAACATGGTCATGTGACTCATTCACCTTGGACTATCTATGAGTCATTAAACCTATGAATGTAGTATTTGCATTGTCTGAGTCTGACTATTTTTGGGAATGACATGCACATTGACACTCGTGCTGTGGAACAATGCATAGATATCTGTGAGTTGTTAGCTTGCCACTGTAGCTTCTGCTTTTTTTGCAGCACTATTGCCATTAGCCATATGTTTGATGTGACACCAGTGTATGCTATACTAAGTATTTACATTCTGCTGCTGTTTTGCTCCATGGGAAATACATTATACATACACATACATTCAGAAACACACACACAGACACACACACATGTATGCCTGCATGTGTGTATATATATATATATATATATATATATATATATATATATATATATATATATATATATATAGGGGGTGTGGGGGTGCAGGGGGCTTACACCCCCTGCAAAAACGCAAATAAAATTGTTTTATTTGATTTTTTTTTTTTATTTTAGTTTCGAAGTTTAAAAACTTCAATCATATGGTTTTGGCCTAATGATGTTTGAAGTTTTGAAGCTTCGGTAATCCAATAGGGACCCAGATATATATTCCCATTTGAAAGTTTGACTTTTCAGAAAGTCAAACATAATATGGTCGAGACCATATGATCAGCTTTGCAAAAGGTTGCAGCAGCTGTATGGCGATCATGATACAGTAGGTATCAAGGAATTTACCCTTTCCCCACTATAGTGCAAACTCAAATTTAGTGTATGTAATTGTTAGACGTGTAGCGGGTGCAGAGGTGCTTGCTTGATACATATCTGTTTATATACATCTAATGATATGTATAAGTATAAATATGTATTTTATATATATATAGGTGTGCTACAGAATCCTGAAAGTCCAAAATCCTGAGACCAAAATCTCAAAAGTTCAAAATACTGAAAGCACACAGGATACCAAAACTTACTATATTCCATCACAAGCACATACAGAAACATATTACCCTTCAGCTATATGCAGGGGGGCAAGCCCCACTGCACCCCTTTGCTACTTAAATATATCAACTCCAAGACTGCACTTCACTGAACTAAGTGCATTCTCAGAGTTGATATATTTAAATAGCAGGGGGTGTGGTGGTGCTTGTCCCCTGCTTATACTTGGAGAAGAGTAATATGGTTTGTCTTTTATTTGTTTTTGTATGTTCTTGTGCTAGAATATAGTAAGTTTTAGTATCCTGTTTGTTTTCAGTATTTTGAGATTTCAGTATTTTGAACTTTTGAGATTTTGGTCTTAGGATTTTGGGCTTTCAGGATTCCGTAGCAGCACTCCCATATATAGATATGGATATATATCAGTATATATGTGAACTTTGGATACTAGAAATGTCAAAACATTGAAACTCTGAATAATGAAGACCAGAGTATCGAAGTTTTTAAATCTTGAAACTTTTCAATGGAGATCGCTATACAATGCAGAATGGGAACTTTTCTGTTCTCTTCACTGTGGTATGATCTCAGAGTTGGTATATTTAAATTAGCAGGGGGTAGGGAGAGCATATCCCCCACATGGGGGGTGCAGGAGAGCTTGTCCCCCTGCAAAGACATGAAATTAATAGTTTTTACCTTTTGGAGGTTTTTTTTTTTTCATTCGAGATTTCAAATCTTTGATCCTCTGGTCTTCATTATTGAGCGGTACGATGTTTTGAAATTTTGAGTATCTAAAATGAATATATATATCTATATATATATATATATATATATATATATATATATATATATATATATATATATATATATATATACACTATTCCCAGCTATGAGGAGTCTTTCTTTGGTGCCAAAGAGCTGCTGCTACCCTATGCCATACACTTGCAAGTCAATCCTTTATTTATCTTAAAATGAACTCCTCAGGAAAGACCTACATCTTTGTAAGGGAGTCACAGTGTTGCAGCTACCAGCATTGCTGTCTCACAACCCTTGATTCTCCAGTTATGTTTTCAGTTGGCTGCCTGACAAGCAGAGCTGGCAGATTTTTTTTAATTCAGTTTGTGATTTTTGTTTGATTTTCCACTTTCTTCCTCCAAAAAATGCTTTATGTGAACTACTCATTAAACAAATCACAAACAGGTGTGTATGCAGCATGGGTGTGTTAGCATGCGTGCACATCTTGTGATGGCCTGGTATCCTGTGTAGGTTTATTTTCCCTGCCTTATAACCAATGAGTTCCTTAATTGGTTTTGGCTTCCTCATAGACCTGAAGTTTATTAAATGGCTAATCAAAAAAAAAGAATGAATGAAGACTGAATCTTTTTTTTTTTTCTTATGTAACAAATTCATATATTTGAAGGATATAGTCATTCAGTCTTTATTCCATTCAGAACTGGAAATACATAAAAAGTGATTTTTTTTTAATTAAAAATTTTTCTGCATTAAAATTCGCATTAAAGTTTAAAAAATTCAGTTAGTAATCAACACAAATTTAGGTGTGTGTGTGTGTGTGTGTGTGTGTGTGTGTGTGTGTGTGTGTGTGTGTGTGTGTGTGCGAGAGAGATAGAGAGAGAGGCAGTTTGTTTGTGTGAGCTTAATTCTTATCTTAAATATTCACTTCAAAATGTAAAGAAAAAAGTTAATTTCTATCCCAGCACAGTTCAGGAAACACAAGTATTCTGGAACACAGAAGTGATATGATACCTTTTATTGGACCAACATAGGTCTCGCAATTATTTGCCTCTGAAAAGTCCTGTATTGTTATTTTTCATCACTACATTGCCAAGTCAGGAGTGGATAATTAGCATGCCTGCTACCTGCCTTGGATGTGCTCACCATTTCTGAGGTTCCTCTCCAGACTTGAGCCCTGATTCCTCTTTCCCTGTGGACTGGTCACCACTCTGGTAGAAGCAGTACAATCAAAAGTTGATTGGGCAGGTAGTTGAATGTCATGTTGCCAACATATAGGCATGTTGTTGGTCCACATTTATACAGACTCAGCAAACATTCCAGGTTGAGAACTAGATATATTTTGATCATATAAATGCACACATTTCTATAGGAAACTAGGAACACTCAAAATTTGTGAAGCTGGTAAGGAAGGCAGCCACAAAAGGTTTTTGCGTAATAAACGTTTGGTTTGTGTCCGAGCCGAGGACCTTTTGTGGCTGCCTTCCTTACCAGCTTCACTCATTTACGTTGTTGCCGTGCTGTGTTATTTAGTGTTAACACTCAAAATTTGTCATCCCTTACAAGTTCAATCCTTTTGTCTCATTACTCTTGATAATACAGATAAGCAAAACTGGCAAGTGTATGTGCCAGTTTGTACCCCTTGCTAAAATACAGGCAGCCCTATGCCTCTACTGGATGCATAGTTATGTTGGTGTACACCTTTTATCTTTGTCACTGTAAACAAACATCTTCAGTATTAGAAATGCAACACATTCTCTAAAAATGTTATTGGGCCATATATTACTTGTCATATTATTTTATTGTTCTTAAGTCATTTATTAAAATACATTTTAGTTAAACAGGCTTTAAACAAGCAAAATACGTTGTTCAATGTATTATTAATTCTATATCTATTCAGACAGGTAACTGATAACACTCATTCCATTAATTAATTTCATAAGTGTATTTAGGCCTTTTATTCTGGATGTATGGGCTCAATTGAAATCACCCCTAAGCAATAAAACCAACACAAATCAATAGGTGATTGAGATTAGCTCTATAAGTATGTTCTAAATTATACCATGACCCCCCCATTAATATTCCAAAACGTGCACGCTGATTGGCCAGCGTGCACGTTGTAAATCGACTTATACTAATGGAAAAAGGTCCGGTCACCCAGACTTTTTCTATTACTATAAGTCTCTTTTAAAACACTGTCTCGCAATGTTAAAAGAGTTTAACATAGCGACACAGGTTTAAAAAAAGCAACGGAGATCTCCATTACTTTTTTTAAAGCTGTCTCGCTGTGTTAAACCCATTTAACATAGCGAGACAGGTTTTAAAAAAAAAAGAAATGGAGAAAGCAAGATCTCCGTTGCTTTTTACTGTTTCGCTATGTTAAATGGGTTTAACATAGCGAGACAGCTTTAAAATAAGCAACTTACTTTCAGTAGCCCCAAATACATTTGACAGCAGTGTTTTAGCACCAACAAGACTGCAGCAAATTCTGGTAAGACTTTGCTATTGATGCATAAAAGACAATGAAGACAGTTATTGCACGTGATTTAGAATGATGCTAATGATTCAGATTAATAAAATTCAAAGCGCTTGTTGACCTCTTTGCTTGTTTTGAATGACTAACATTGTTTTTTTCTGTACCTTAAAAATGATATAGTATATACTGTACATTCTCTTATGTACAGTAGGCAGAGACTCTTACATGGAATTCCCTAAATAGTAAACATATGGAGGAAAATGGAAAAGCAATTGACATTTATTACAAAAATGTATCACTACGGTTAGGTCCCACAAATCCATCAATATCTTATACGTTCATATAGTTTCCAATATACCATTTTATATATATATATCTATATATATATATATATATATATATATATATATATATATATATCTATATATATATATATATATATATATATATATACATAAATATATAAACACTTTTGTCATATGGTTTCATTAACAACCAAATATATTTAATTTGTTATGTTAGAACCAAATTATTTTCACCAGATGTTTTTTTCAGCCAAAGCATAGCATGAATACCCGCCTGTTGGCATAGATGTAACGTGATAGCTATGCAAAATTTGATGATTTTGGATGATCACCTTCTTCAGGTAATGGGGACCAGTGTTCCTCATAAGCATCCTGGTGGATAATTAGTGGAAATTCAGCAAGAAATTATATACTAATAGAAGGTTAGCCCCCAAATGGATCCAAAACAAAATGACCTAGATAGCTACCTATGGCCCTATGCTGGCTGATGGCCTGGCTTTAAAAAATAAAGAAATTCTCTGCAAGAAAATCTTCTGTCTCAACTTTAAGAAAGATCACACTGCCCAGGAGCTCTCACCATCATCACTTATGTGTATCTCAGGAGAGATTTGTTGCAGGAATGGCATGTTTCCAAATAACACAGAAGATTTGAAAGTTTAGAGCAGCACAGGAACATTGCAGCACATTGCGAGTGTACAGAAGAGAAATTGTATAGCACATTTTCATAGAACTATAGATTTTGAAGATGTCAGTAAGGAAATCTGCAGCAGGAATAGCACATCTCCCTAGAGTTCATAGTGTAGGAGGTTTTAAAAGTGCAGACTAACTTCACAGCAGAAAGTGAGTACACAGGAGCACACTTTCATAGTGATATACGTGTGTGTGTGTTTGTGTGTGGATGGGTGGGTGTGTGTGTCTGTGTGTGTGTGTGTGTGTGTGTGTGTGTGTGTGTGTGTGTGTGTGTGTGTGTGTTGCCCCATTTAAAGGTCTGTGACTTACTTAGAGTCAAACTCTGAACCTTAACAATGGGAGACTCGAGCCTTAGTCCTCCACACCAACTGCCTTTTATTTGTAAATCACTCAGGATTATAGTCTGCCAATATCAGTAATGCTTCATAGTTTTACAGGATGATACAAAACCTGTTGCTCTGTTAACTTTTTAATTAATTTAGAGTAATCTTTTATTTCTCTCCACATTTGCAGAACATCTGGGATTTTGCCTAATATTTATGCCCTGTTCATAAGCAAGTCACTTAACCAGATAGTGTTTTGGAACAACTGGAAATTTAGGATAGGCTCCTCAATGGTCCCCTGGACTGCAAGCCTAGTAACTGCTTACTTACCACTTATGGTCTAAAGGAAGGAAATTGATTGTAGTAAATAGGAGCATGATCATAAGAGCTATTTCTTTGGATATGATCTGGGTTCTGCTGAATGTTGACAGTCTGTTTGTTATGCATCTGTGAATGCATTGTACAACTTGAAGTTTTTGGGTTTAAAGATAATATTTTAAATATTAATACATTTTAATTTAACTTGTTTTTTGCAGGCACCCAGGTGTGAAATGTAGCATGTTTGGGATACAATAGCTTGTCTAACAATAGATGAGTAAGGCTATATTAAAGAGATGATCATAGTAGTACATGGTTTGATTCCCCCAGCCTTCATTTTTCTTCAATGTAACTCAGCCAAGTTACGTTACCAGACAATATTCCTGGGTTGTTCCTGAACAGGAACACTTGTGCCCAGTGAACTATTCCTAGCAGTTAACAGATGTATTACACATTTATCTTCTGAATTCCTGCACCTTTCACTTAGACTCTTACTAGTACTTCACTTTATGCTATTTGATTATAAATCTCAGCATGGCACTTGGAGTTTATTGGGATGCCAGATGCATTTTTCACTAAATGTGAGTTTCAAGAGAAGAGAAGTTTACAGTCAGAGCTGTAGCGAGTGATGTCAGATAGGATTCCTATTCTTAATGACAAAGAAGACATAGAAGATCAGAAAAAAGATGTAAGTGCCCCACAAGAATGTAAGGACCACCCTCAAAAAGTAATATGTTGTATGGAGTAATATGTCTGATTTTTGTACGACTTGCGGTTGTTGAATAAAAGCTTCTGCAGCATTTATATTGGCTTTAATTGCTTTGCTATATTCATTGCTCAAAAGAATGAATTAATCCATTAATAGGCCCAAAGTGTGTAATATAGTTTAACTGTGTTATATTTTAATAATATATTTTTGCAGCAACTTTTTTACAGCCCCCAGTATCTGCAAAGGGGTTAACATTGTTAGGTCATATGTTCTGCGTTATTTGGAGTGATGCTCAGAACTGTCTGATCATCAGCATCCATTAGGTACTCACTGCATAGTACTGTGATTCAGACTTCTCTACAAGACTGGATTTTAAACAATTTCAGCAGTTAGTTAAAAACTTTTACTCTGGCAGTTAGCAGAGAGGACTAAAGCTCCAACTTGTTAATAAGCTGCTTCCTGTGGCAAGGGTTATCAATTTGAATCCTTCCACCTTCATTTACATACTGTATGACATCAAGCAAGTCACTTAACCAGATAGTGCTCTGGATCAACTGGGAAGTTGGTCGGGACGTCTTAATGACCTCCATGCCTAGTAACTATGAGCCTGCTGTTGCTGTGTTGTTTGCCAACCATACCCTATTGCACAACTGATATAGTTTAGGGAATTTTATGGCAATATAATCAGCACACTACTTTTGAATGTAAGTTAGGCAATGTATTCTTCAACAGCAGCAGGCACTGCATTTGTAGATGAAGCACTGGAATGCAAAGTTGTTTGCTAGCAGCAACCTCTGCATTAGTAATAACTCTCTGTAATAAGGAATTATTCAAATGACTTTTACTTTTGCAGAGACTGTATATATTGACTTAGCATATGTTATAAGGTGGTTAACATTTCCTATGCTATCATAAAGTCTCTTCTATATAAAGTGTGCTACACATGGCTGGATCTCATGTTCTGATACTAGTGATATTTATACATTTACATGTACTCCATCGAAAGATACCACTAAAGTATGTGTAATTTATTTATTCATAACAACATTGGGCATACACAATCAACAAAGAGGCTGTAACTGCTTGTGGGAATGGGTGTCTCTCTGAGGATGAAAGAACCTTATGATCCTATCATCTGGTCATTTTTAAACAGTCATTAATGTATTTGCAGGAGTAGTGTGTGTGTGTGTGTGTGTGTGTGTGTGTGTGTGTGTGTGTGTGTGTGTGTGTGTGTGTGTATGTTAAGTAAGTCAGAATACTTAGGCGAGTATGTATTTGTGTGAAACAAATTTGAGACGTTACTTTGGTCATTATTATTGTTAGTAACATTTTTGACACAGACATCATTGAAGGGTGTATTCAACAAGTCTGTGGTTAAAATGACTAACCCTGCTGAGGTGGTAAAGTTAAAAAGTCTTTAGTCTGTCTTTACAGGAGTGGTGTGCATCTTTGTAAAGCAAATTGGAATACTTTATTGTGGCCATTTTTTTATCAGTCAGACATATGATATGGATATGGTCAATAAAATGTCCATAATTGCTGAGTATAGATGTTGGTGGATTATAATGACAGCACTTTCAGTAACTTTTTATGGCTAGAATGTTTTTAAATGGGTACTTTTATCATTATTGGTTCATCTTTTATCATTATTGGTTCATCCATAAACAATAAATATAAACAAATAAATAAGTAAATATAAATAATAATTGGCTGCCTAACTTTTAGGACAATAATGCCAGTTGAGTATTAATAGACTTATACATACTGATATAAATATTTATCTGTATACACTTGTATTGCAACTATGTTTGTTTTCCTGAGAAATGTATTTGTTGTTTTTTCAGGACTGTCTGAATTTCACTTCTTAATATAAATGTGTGCTTTTCTGCATGGGCTTCCATTGAAAACAAGCTCTGCCTAGCCAGACTTTATAAGTCAGCAAAGACATAAATAAAGACATAAATACCGGTTACTGAAAAAAAATGTTCAAGAGTACAGATTTTAAAAACACTCTCAAAGTATTAAACAAGAACATTTAAAACAATTAGGAAGGTGAATCAAAGAAAACATGCATTTATGTCCTAAAAATGTGTGAAGGAGCCCATGGTTTGAAAACTGCCTAGGCCCAAGATAAACTTAATCCTCCACTGGCCAGATGCATTTTCAGTAAATGTGAGTTTTAAAGCATTTTCAGTGGCTATGAGTTCAAGAGAAAAGAAGTTTACTGTTGCTCATGCTAAGTTTGTTTTCAATGTGAGACTGTTTTGTTTAACTAATGACCATCAATGGTTATGCTATCAAATTTAAATAAAAGTTTTAAATTTAATCAAAATCTCCACAATCATTGTAAAAGTAAGAAGAAAAGAGTATGTACACAGACACTGAACAGTGTTTATGGCAAATGCAGAAAGAATGCCAGGTAATGTGACAGTGGAATGGTTGTGCAAGGGTGAGGGGAGTGATCTGGTCCATTATCTTGTCTAGGGCCCCATTTGACTATAATCTGACTCTAGTAGGCACCCAGTGACAGGTGGAGGCAGAGACATGGAAGATAAGCTCAAAACTGAGAGTTCACCAGCACATTTTGGACTGAATCCTGTAGAAGAAGATGAGATAGTCTAAAGAAATAACCTCAAAAAGAATAAACGAGTCAAGAGAGGATTATAGGTACAAGGGTGATCTGAGGCATTAAGCTTGGATTATGGTTATGCTGGTCATGATGAAAAGTATAATACTGTGCAGTGTTTGAAAAGCAAGGCAGCGAAACAATTAATCACACACACATACATCTTATGACATTAAGAATACAAGGAGACAAATCACTGGGAATTCAGAATTTAAGAAGCGACAGGAAACATAGCATCATTATATACACCTCCCCCTCATCTTACCTCTGCAATTAATAAGCCAAAGACTACTTGTTAAGCTTTAAGGTCTTGTGTTGACATTGTGATGCAGCCCTAATCCTGTTACACAGGTGTGTTGATGAAAGCTGCTGCGTCTCTATCACCATACTGAATGAAATAAAATATGTCAGTGTTTAAAACATGAAATCACAAGCAATTCAAAAACAAGAAATGCACGTTTAATGGCAGTACTCATCGCAGGCAACAATGATGCAATTTAAAGAACTAGTATTTTTTTCTAAAGCTTTCCTTAGATAGGACTTTATATCATTCTCTGTTCCTAGGGCATAACATGTAAAAAATCTTCATATCAATGCCTTATTCCCATCTAACAAAACTTTTACTGAATTATTTCTTTCAATTGGAGTTCAGTGTTTAAAAGCTCCCTCCTTTGCTGAATATTTCTATAAAAAATATATCTCCTGCAAAAATAATCTATTAACAATTCCATAAAAATGAAAGAGATCACTCAAAAAGTGCAAATCCAAATAATATTTTTTTTTCTGTCAGTTAAACCTGCTTTCTTCATACATCACAGTAAGTGACACTATCTAATAGGTATGTCACTTTTGACATTTTGATTATACTCAGTGGAAAAAAAATCATGTGCTAATGTTGTGCTTACAGCTATTTATTTATTGATAAGCATATAGACATACGCATGCATACACACGCACACATGCACACACACACTGTGTATGGATTGGACAGCAGGCATACTGCTTGAAAATGACTGCTGCCTATTAAATTCTCTGACATTTATTGAGGAAACGCAGTGCTGTTCATTGATTTACAGTGCAGGACCTGCACAGATCATCACAAGAATTACATCTGAAGGCTCATTGACAATACTAAGTATATGCTGTTCTTCAGCACTCCCAGCAGGATAAGCTGTTGTTTTGCAGTACTGAAGTGCTATAACATGCTGAAGTCAGCATGTGTTCTTCTTCAGGAAACCAAAGAAACAGTTCATTTGTAAAACCACTGAGTGCATCCTAGACATGACAAACTGTCACAAATCTCAATGTCTTAGAAAGTCCTTAATATAACAGGGGGGCTATCAACTTTTCCTTACTGATGTGGAAATAAAGAAAGGGAATTATTAAGAACAAAACATACTTACTGTGTGACCCAGTGCCCAGTGATGAATTAAAAGAATCAGTTGTAATTAATGTAGTCTCCTTCATGAAAGACCTACTCATAACATCCCGTTAAGGTTTTCAGATTGTACACCTAGCGCATAATGATATGACTGTCTACAGTGATAGAGGAACTGTAATGATCATCTCCTACCAATTCTGTTTCTCTTGCTGTTATATTGATACTCTTTAAATATTTCTCAGCTTGGAATGCGTAGCTTATCTCTTCAGTCATTTATTTGCTGTGCAAGTAACAGCTACTTTTCCACTCAATCTAATAACACATACCTCTTCCTTAAAGTCATACATATTTTTTTTTGGGGTGGGGGCAAGTTGTGTTTCCCTTCCCTTCAGCTTTCTACTGACTCCTCTCAAATGAAAGCATTGAAAAAATACACAAAAGTTCACCTGTTGTGTTGCTATCACCTGCACAAAAATATCTATCTCTTCCAATTAGTTAATTTCTCTTTAGATATCCAGGTTGTCTCACCACATTTGTAGAATTTTATCTATCTATCTATCTATCTATCTATCTATCTATCTATCTATCTATCTATCTATCTATCTGTCTATCTATATATATATCTATTTTACCTTTATCTATGTAAGCAGAATGGACACAAGTGTCCCTTTCCAGGGGACATCTGGGAGGACTCTCTGGTTATATCACTTTGTCATAGTCACACAGCAGACAAAGACAAGTGTAAGAAAACAAATTTTGCACCTTTGATACACACACACACACACATACACACACACACACACACACACACACACACACACACACACACACACACACACACACATACACACACATAGATGTAGCTGGATCTTAGTGTAGGCCTTCGACACCATCCCCCACTCTGGAATCACAGATACATTTAGTAAGCTGGGCATAAATCCCTATGTCACTCGATGGGTTGCCAACTGGCTTACTGACAGAACCCAGACTGTAAAAGTAGCTGATTCCAAATCCAACGCCAGACAGGTGACAAGTGGAATACCTCAGGGTTCTGTCCTGGGATGGCTCTTGTTTGGCATCTACTTCTCTGAAGTACAGGCCAACACTAAGGGACTCTGGCTAACAAAGTTCACAGATGACTGCAAACTGGGAGCCATTATTAAATCCCCAAATGATGTGGGTATTCTACAAAAGGGCCTTACAAAAACAGATGCTTGGTGCCAGAGCCAAAGGCTCAAGCTTAATGCCAAGAAATGTATAGTTATCCCCTTTGGGAAAAACCATGTACCCATGAATTACCACATAGGTGGCAGTACACTAAACACCGAAAGTGTGATGAGAAACTTAGGGACACAGGTAGACAGTGGTCTCATCTTCGATAACCACATCGCCACAACAGTCAGGAAATCCTTCTATGTGGCACACCTCATTACTAAGAGATTTTCATCCAGAAAAGAGGACGTCATTGTCCCACTGTACTCATCCCTCATTAGATCCATTATAGAGTACAATGCCCCATTTGGTATGTACCTCACAAGACATCTGCAACAGCTGAAAAGGCCACAGAAATACCTTACTAAAAGAATCACAGGCCTAAAGCAGATGCCCTATGCTGACTGTCTAAAAAAAACTCCAGCTATTCTCTGTGGCATATCATCTACTCAGAGGTGATCTCAGCTCAACATACAAGGCCATGTCAAACCCTGAGCTGTTGGACATGCTCCACTTAAAGAAATCCCTTCCAATCCCTCAGTGCCACACGCTCCAGGGATCTAAACCTTGTCATCACAATGAACAAAACATGCTAGAGGGATAGGTTCCTGACCCAGAGACTCCCCATAGTTTGGAATAGACTGCTCATACATGCCAAGCAGAGCACCTCCTTGGCCCTCTTCAAAAGGAACCTTGACGATTGGATGGGAGATAGGAAATACATCTCGGGGGTCATGTCAGTCACCCTGCTAGACAGGGGTCCAGGAAAGTAAATATTGTGGGAAGAAATATCCAGGGAATTGTTATGGCTAGGCCTGTATAGGCCCTAGGGCCGATAGCCTAGTACCAGCCTATGAACCTATGAACCTATGAACATATATAATATATATATGTCTGTATGTATGAGTAAGTATGTCTGTATCATTATGTAAGGAAAAAGTCAAAATAAATGACTAGTGAACCTCATATTTAGAAAAAAAAAACAAAAAGCATTACTAATAGTTACAGTTGATAATAATACCATCCACCTAAACATTAACTATTCAAAACTAACTAACTAACTAAATAAATAAACTCAGGCAAACTAAAAAAAAAACAACCACAAACTTTCTTTTTTGCAGATGGAACAATTCTTGTACATCCTCTCAAGCCATCCCCCTGGATGTAAAAATAATAAAAAAAAAAACAATAAAAGAAGAAATACCCTGTAAAGACAAATGCATTACTAGTACACATTCAGATATTGCACTGACAGTATGTTCTCCTGAAAAGCAGTAACATATAGAAATAGCACAGTAAATATATTCACATCCAGTCAACCCTTCTGAAACAGTCAGCTCACTAAAGGCCATATCACATTAGATAAAACCTTTTACACAGAAACCTACTCACCTATGCAACAAATAAACAATTTTTGTTTCAAAACTATCTCGTATAAATCACTTCTCTAAAAATAAATACATTACTAAAATGTGGCATTTGACTTTTTTTTGCAACCTTTGCCTATTATTACTTAAACTGTGAAAATCAGGAGAAAGTAATGCTGGCCCAAACCAGACCCAACATAATGAATATATCCCAAAACCTTAAAATTACCCTTCTAAATATTTGCAACATCAATAATAAAGTGACTCACTTTGATGCATGGTTAGCAACCACAAACAATAATTATTGTTGCTATCACAGAAAAATGGATGAAAGGGAACTTCCATCAGTCTTCCTGTACACAAAACAATGATCTCAAAACATAGACCAGGCACTAGAATAGCAGGAGGTGTAATTATTTTAGTGTAATTAAACACACCATTCAGCATAATCTCCTCTACCACTGCAAATACGAAATTAGACAAAGCTTCAAGATAGGTTTCATACCACACTATTCTGAATAGCAACACCCACACATACTTCCGACCTCCCCCATTAACTGCATACAGCAAACAATCCTTGTTATATTCCCAAGACAGTATCATAAAAAAAAAGGAAACATATAATACATAACACTTCCTGTAAACCAACTAAACAAAATCCTCCAGTACATCAATCTTGTACAACTAGTTTAGAACCCAAGTACAGCCAATCCACAAAACAATAATGACTCTACTCTAGATCTTCTACTACCATAAAGCATAAATGCTCAAAAACAGAAATTCAAGTCAAAAACTTCAGCAATCGTCACCCTGTTATATCAACATGGCCCATCAAAATATCCAGTGCGCCCCATCAAATAACTGATGGTAGACCATTCCTTCAACAAAAACTTAACATTGTAGATGAAAAAGTTATTAAAAAACTATAAAATGTACATCAGAGCATCTACAACTCTGATAACTTTTGAGGGCCTTACATCTCTCAGACCCTTGACTTCATGCTGTTATTTCCACCTGAGTAATTACACTGCAGTCTTTGTCAGTTAGGGTGTGTTACAATGACTGAAAGAAAGCCAAAGTTGAAAATCAATACTGAATTTCTTCTCTTAAGTATGAGTTTTGTTTGTTCAGGTCCTTACTGCTTGAAAAGCTTGTTCAAAAAAAAAACTGTAAAATGCACCTCAGATAATCATCTAGAGACCTCCCATGGCTACTTGAAGCCCCAAGACCACAGCTTAATGCAATTGTTTCCTGTGTTGTTATCAGAGAGAAGTATTAAAATATGTTAAATGAATGTAAGAATGCAGGCAAAAACTAAAGGATAAGACAAACTTCAACAAGTCATCTGGATGATGTAGGTAGGCTGGGATCAGAAGGCACTGGATGGTGTTGGGGTTGTGTCATGGAGCCCTTTTGCCTAGGGCACCAGATGTCCTAAGGCAGACCCTCCTAATCAGGAAGGTAAAAGAGCTGAAGGGAATGCTTTCATAAGGGTGTAAAGACAGTTTAATCATAAGCTGTGAAATGTTACGTCAGGGGAAAACTGCTCCAAGGATTATTCTCCCCTTAAACTAAAGCTAATATAGAGAGATAGTAGATATTTATTAAAGGATCCCTCAGAGAAGTAAGGAAATATAGTATTGTGAGGTCAGTTTGATGAAAATGGAATTAGAACAGAAAAAAAAAGCCGCCTGTCACTGTGGCATGAGGATGTACTGTACCGGAGGAGCCAGGGATTGGGTAACCCATGGCAATAGTTTATTGAACAGTTTCCCCAGCTCAGTCCAGTTATGGAAGCCAGAAGTGCTACAGATTTGTCTAATGCTATAGCAGCAGGGATGGTGGGCCTTCCTGTTTTCATTTTATTTTATTTTAATTTAGTTTAGTTTAGTTATTTGTGCTTTGGTAATCAGGAAAGTCCAACTGAGCCCATGACCCATTTCCACTGGATACCCATGGAGAAAAGCTCCATAACAGATTTAAAAACATTTAAATAATAGTTGCTGAGCTACAATGGAAGAAAAGCATGCAACAGATTAAATATTTTACAATGAGAAGGGTAGGAAGGCTCCACAAATACACATAAAAACATTTTATAATAGCTGATAAATAATTTACATACAAGGGAAGAAAAGCTGCAGATAAACTCGTTATAATAGATTGGTGTGTGCCTCATATTCAAGAGGATACAGGCCCCCACAACAGATGAAAATACATTTACAGAGATTGTGATCAAGAATACATGTAGCACAAGTACCAAGATAATTTGCAGAAGTGGATAGCCTGTGCCAGTTATGGTAATATATGGTTATTCATAATATGGACTGTATTTCTAATATTATACGGAGGCAAGAAATAAAAGAGTTTTCTGATGACAGAACAGGAAGAGGACTAGAATGAGATGGGGAGGAGCAATCTACAGGATGGAAAATTAAAGACAGGGAGAGAAAAAGAGAGCTGAATAGTATTAGAGAGATGAATGAGAATATTATGGAAGGACACTAGCGAGACAACAAATAGTCCTAAGTTTCCACTACTAGGACTATGAGAGGTACTGTTGATGTTGCACCTTTACCACATGCTAAGTATATCTCTCATCTGTCCAGATTTTCACAGAATATTGAGATTTTCGACTCGTATTTTTGGTCCGTTCATCATAAAATTTATGGTTTTCTGACAAATCACTGAGGACTGAAGTCTTTAAATGATGTCATATAGTTTCAGACTATATATCCTTCAGAAAATGCATGCTAGCACAAATTGTATAATTCTAGTATCTTTCTAATTTTATAGCAGCAATATTTCAAATTTTCCCTGTTTTTGGATCGTTGTCCCCTCATTATTTCAGGCTGCTAAGATATGGAGGTGTTAGTGATTCAGAGTGTGAAAGATGTAGTTATGTGCATGTGTGTGTATGTGTGTGTGTGTGTGTGTGTGTGTGTGTTTGTGTGTGTGTGTGTGTGTGTGTGTGTGTGTGTGTGTGTGTGTGTGTGTGTGTGTGTGTGCGTGTATCTACATATATATATATATATATATATATATATATATATATATATAAAATAGAGAGAGAGAGCGAGAGAGATAGTGATCTTGAAATTGGAAAGGTTGCTATTATGTTTAAGGGATAAGGGGAGACAGTTCCAGGAGTGGGTTACATAGCTGGAACAGAGAGAGGTTCCTGCTGACAGGTGTGGTTTGTAGGTAGTGAGGATCATTATGTATGCAGTAAGACTAGTAGGGCTTTGCTTTGTTTAGGTTAGTAGTTTAATTTCTGGACTAGGAGTAGTTGGGTATAAATGAGTTGCTTGGGTAATTCAAGCCAATCAAGCTGTTTTAGGGCTTAGCAGTGATGGGCTCTGTTTGATGAATTAACGTCAAATTTTATTTTATTGTAGTAGTGGTTTAGTTTATTTTGGATGGAAATTTGAAAGTTAACTGAAGTGGGAATTAGAAGTGTAGGGTCCAGGAGATTCATGGATGAATCAGTTAAGAAGGTTTTGTATTCTGTAAAGTGTCCCTAATTTTTGTTTTTTGTTTTTTTGTTGCTGTTTTTTTTTTGTTTGTTTGTTTGTTTTGATAAACTATTGCCATATAAGTCAAATTTCAGGTTATCATCAATTTTCATGCCTAGTGGTTTGGTATAGGAGATTATGTCTACAAGGATGTTATCAGAGGCTGTTATTGAGAAATTTGCTTGAGGTGTGTGGCTTTTTTTAGAAATAATAACAGCTTTGTTTTGTTTTTTTCCTTTTTTTTTTTTTCTTCAGTTGGATTAAATAGAAGCCTGGAGTTACTGAGTTAGCTTTGAACTAATGAAAATGATTCTTGAGTGAGGTGTTGTACAGTAATTGGATAAGTGGTAATGCAGATTAAAGAGGAATCACCTGCATGTCTTGTGAAAGATGTTTGACATTTGGCAGACTTTAGGTTGCTGTTTTAAATATATTGAAAAGCAGTGGCCTTAGTATGGAACCGTGGGGGACACCTGTTTTGACAGGAAAGAAGTATGAGTAGGAATTAGTTCATTTACCAGACTGGAATCTATTGGAAAAGCAGCTGGAGGAGGTGTATGTGTTTGATAAGCCAAGTGAAGAGAGTCTTTTAAGAATTAGGCTATGGAAGACAGTACTGAAGGCCTTGGACAGATCCAGAAACATGTCAGCAATCAGTTGGCGTTTGTCTCTGGTTTGGATTGGGTTAATAGCATTGGTGAAGTTTAAGAGAGCTGTGGTAGTGAAAGTGGTCTGAAACCATATGGGATGGGGGTCAGGAAAAGTTTGTTTGCAGATGAAACATTTATTGATTATGAATTCATTTTTTAAATATTTTTGAAAGAGAGGAGAGAATGGCAGTAGGTCTAAAGCTGGATACATCATTGGCATTATCTCTCTTGTGAAGTTGTATAGTGTGAGATTTTTTCTAGATGGCTGGAACATGTGATTCTTGAATATATCTATTTATGAAAATGGATGCTGGAATGGAAATCAGGCTGGCTGTTGCTTTAAGGCATCACCTGGAATTCCATCTGGAGCTAGTGTACTCGTTTTAATTTGTTTGAAGTAGTTCTTGATTGCTTTGGTCGATAATGGTATTAATGGAACCAGGAGGTAAAACTGAGTAGGATGCCATCAGAATGTTGTAGCATTTTAGCCTGTATTGAATTTGTTTATGGAGTAGTTTAGCAATGCTAGAAATAAGGTGATCATTGAAAGCATTAGCTGTTTCTTCACTTGAGCAATGGTGGTTGGGATTTGGTTGTCCATCTCAGTGAGGGGGAAGCATTTTAAATATGGTGGCCCAGAATTGTCCAGCTTTATTGCAGCATCCATTCTGCAAATTGGATAGTTTATTTTCAAACCTGATCTGGCATTTGGCTTTCTTTCATATGTATTTATTATTGCTGAAAATTGTTTTATGTTTTATTTTTGTGATATTCCAGGCTTAATGTATACTTCTTTGTTACTGATATTAGGCTTTAGCCAACATTCTATTATTGCAAATATGACAGAATAGTGATATTTTATCCATACTCGTAGTTTGGAATTTTGTTTAAAATGTTTATGAAGTTTATATGGAATAGCTTGAGTTTATTTTGGCATTTAATATTTTGTGGCTTGAGGTCCTTGGGTTATCAGGCTGAGTTGCTTTATTATATGTGAAGTAATTTTGTTTCTGAGTGGATCCAGGGTTGGGGAGAATGTCACTGAAGTGCACTTGTATATCTGTATTCTTTTAGTTTTTGTGGAACAGCTAGTGAGAGTACCTTTGAACCTTTTTGAGGGGGTATGGTTTAATGAGGTTTGCATAGTGATTTTTAATATATGTTGGGGCCTAAACTGAATTGGATTGATGAAGGTGTTAGATTGTAATCATGTGTCTTTTGGAAGAAGGTGAAGTACTCAGGGACCTGTGTATGGCAAGATGTAGAGCAGGTTAATAATATGAGTATGAGGGAGGTCAGCATGAGGCATATCAAGGTGGGGCATGGGGAGTTTAGGGTATGGGCTGTTTTATAAGAGAGTATATTTAGATGGTGAAGAGTAGAGTATTGGTATTGTCAGTTATAGAAATAAGGAGATGGAGGATGTAGTTACTGGCTTTGGCAGAAGGAATTTGTTGTGGTTTGGCAGTATTATTTTGTGGGCAGGCCAAAGTATTTGTCAGCTCTAGTTATTTGGTGATGTAAGAGGTTGTTATTGTTAATTAGCTTTTGACAGGAGGAAGCTGTTTTGGATTGGTAATACTTTTGTGTGAGTGGGCTAAGGTGAGAATAGGTAGGGATTGGGCGATGGGGAATGGAGTGAACCCAGGTGTAATGAGGATGAATAGCATTGGCTGCCCCAGGCAGTATTGTAATTTGACCAAAATCAATCTGAGAAGATTTCCTGACAACAGGCAAGTGTTAGCTAATACCTGTACTGCAGAAAATTTTGTTTATTCAGTTGAACTTGTATTTGTCATATACGTATTACTCTGTAATTTATAGGGTAATGTCAATATTTTTAGATGTAGTTTCTTTCTCTGCTGTAAGGAAAAATATATGTTACAGCTGCATAAGTAGGGAAACTAGTGATACTGGGGAGACAGATGCTATACTGTAATGGGAGGGTGGTAACAAGTAGATTACAATTGCAAAAGGTACTATTAATTGGAATGTTTAAAGGGAATATTATCTAAAATGTATAGGTAAAGTTCAATATTGTTGAAGGTAGATTGGTTCTATGCAGCAAGGTAAGATGTCTATATAGGTCAGTACAGCAGCACGTCAAACACCAATAACATTATTGGAGAGGACTTAAGATTATTTTTAGCAGTTATTGAAAAACACTAACATACATGGCTAATAATGCAGGCACAAATCTTGTTTATCCTCTGTGTAGGAACTCTTTGTTCTTGTAGCTTAGGGTCACAGGTTCATAGGTATATACTAGGCTAATGAACACAAGGGCCTTTATAGCCTAGCCATGCAATCCAACCCAGTTGTGTCCCTATACGTTTATCAGAAGGGGGTATGTAAGTTAGGAAGTTTCTAGAGGTTATGTGTGGGGGTAGTGTGTTAGTTTGGGTATTATTGTCTGTTTCTGTCTATTAGAAACATGGAGCTCAGACCCAGGGTGAATTTCCAATTTCCCATTTATTGTTCAAAGTTATACTTAAATAGCATTAGGGATACACTCTGCTTCACATAGATTAATAGCCTGTTTCAGAACATAGAGATCCACTGAGACACATATCTGTCTCGCCAACATGTCTTATTTCTGTCATAAATGAAATTTAAATCCTTGGATCTAATAGACCTGATGCTGTTCCTTTTGTAGATGTGCAAAAGGTCTATAAGACCTGGAACAGAGGATGACTTTTATGCCAGCATAGACCGTATTTCTGTAACTAGTAGGAGACAGAGTAAAGAGCTACAGACATGATTTAAAGGTAATCCATACAGGAAAATATGTTTATACCTTGGATTTTCCTGCTATGGAACCTTTGCAGGCATTCAAACTGTTGCGTATGTCTGGTCAAGTACATGTCAAATGGAGCATTATACTCAATGCTGGGTCTGACAAAGGTAGGCTAAAGTGGAACTATGACTTCCTTGCACCTGGATGACATACCCTTTTTCAGAAATTGGGTGACGTAGAATAATTTATTACTGCCTTGGACACATGTTGGTCAAGACCCAGATTACTGTATAAATATGTTCCCAAATCCCTGACTACTGTGTTAACACTTTTGTACCATATCAATGAAGTAATTATCCTGACTGGCTATTTTCCCAAAAGGTACTATATTGCATTTTGTTGCATTGACATTTAGTCCATGGCTTTGGCAGCAGTCATTGGTCTATGTTAGACCCTCCTGCAAGATATTTCTGTCATGAGAAAAATTTATGATAGTTCTCAGTCTGCAGTCATCTGCAAACTTGGCCATCCAAAGGACCTTGACATTAGCCTTTACATGTAAGAAGTAGGTCGAAATAGGACCAGTCCCAGCATGGAGCCCAAAGGTACACTGCTGGTTACAGGTATCTTAGTGGAGGTGGTATCACCAAACCAGACTTCCTGGGTCCTGTCTGTAAGCCAGCTGGCAATCCAACATGTTAAGTAGGGGTTTATGCTCAGTTCAGTGAGTTTGTTAACTATACACAATTGGGGTATTGTATTGAATACCTTAGCCATGTCTAGGTAGGAGGTATGCACCATTTTCTCCATCCATTGCCGCAGCACAGCATTGGCAGATGCTGTGCAGAAGGGTTCATGATCTTTTGGCAGCCAACTATGGATTCTTGCCATAGACTTCTTACTTGAATATATTAATCAAATGGGAGCAAGTGTTTTTTTTTTTTTTTTCTTGGGTGGAGCTTCTGAGAGACTATGGTAAAATAAAAGTATAATATGGACACAAGCAGCATGATCTCCAAACAATGCTGAACAAAGAATATCAAGTGTAAAAGGTAGAACTTTTCTGGCATTATAATATTAGTTCATATCTTAGACTGCATAGTGATGTAATTTATATGGCTAGGTATAATTATTGTTGCATGGTTGGCTCTTGGTCATGGCTCATATGGTCAAGACTAAAGGGAGAGGGCTGATGTGCACAGCTGGAGGAGAGATTTGGGTGGCATGTTGAATGGGTAGCATCAATGAACTTGCTTTTCATGGATTGTTTCTGCTTTTCAGCTTTGCATAGTGAATGCTTGGGATGGGTGTTTTTGGCAGAGTGCCATGATCATAGTAGTTCATGAGATTCATGCTAATGTAGATCAACGGTGGTGAGGACTTTGATGGTGGTTTCCAGTGGTTCGCCAGCTGGTAGGTGTGTGTTTGGGCCGTAGATGCCTTTTGAAGAGCAAACACTAGTGTATCAGATATATAAAAAAAAACAAAAAATAAAATAAAATAAAAATCTTCAACAGTGTAATTATTGTGCTGGATAGAGTGGAGTCTCTGCTATTAGTGGCAGCAGAGACTATAAACTATCTTGAACTGTTACTTGCGGTGACATAGACTGGGGTAGATTTGGTGCATGGCTCCATTAGTAATTCTTAGGGCAGAGTTGGGTTTTGAGATGTTGCAGACATTTGGATTTGGGCTCAGCGAGCTCTTGGGTTTAAGTGTGTTTTATATATAAGCTGGCCTAGTTCCTCATAAGCTGCGTGCAACTCACTCCATTCTCCCACTCTAGTAGTATGCGGGTGTTCCTCTTAAGCTGCGTGCGACACTTCATTTACCTTTACGTTCTCGGGAGTGAGCTTATATTATAAAAAAAAAAAAATATATATATATATATATATATATATATATATATATATATATATATATATTATATATAAATGTAGTTATAAATAAAAAGACTGGTTCATTGTCCCATGCTGTCCATCGGGTTTCCCAAGCTAGTAGTATGTGGGTGTTTGGCATGGAGGACATCACCAGACAACTTACTGTATTTTCTGCACACTGTCTTAGTTTTGGGGGTGGGGAGCAGACCTATTATCAGATTGTGTAGTGGGCATATACAACCATGAATCCTTAAATGCACCAAACACTGGCTTTGGACAAAGACAGTTAGATCAACTGTACAGATTTTTTTTATTTTTTTATTTTTTTTTTTTTGTGGGGTGAGTTTGGTCTGTTGCTGTTGCAGATTTTGAGGAGTGAAGTATAAAAAAGGTAACAAGCATTTTGTATACACACTACTGCCAAACTGGTACTCCTGTCAACGTTCTAGGTTTGTAAGAGTAGAATATAAATTCTCCCCATGTTGAACCTGTGTCCTCCCCATTGCCTCTAGCTTGTCTATTTTTCCTTAATAAATTGAAAGGTATGTGGTGGGTTAAATGCTTTAGATTGCTTGTCTGTTGTGTGGATCTGAGGAGGGATGACCACTGGCAGTACGTAACTTACATAGTCATTCGTGGGCAATATTTCACTGTTCATGTGCAGGGAAACCCTTTGGTAGACTTCATTTGTTAGTGGTGGAGGGGGGAGTTCTGTTATAGAATTAACTGATTGCCTTTGTGATTGGAGTTAGCTATTTCATAAAAGGGCAAGGTATGTCCTTTTTCAGTGCAGTTCCAGGGGGAATATCGGTAAATGAGTCAGGTATACAGTATATATAGATATATAGATATGTAGATATGTAGAAGTTCGTAGGTTCATAGGTTCATAAGTTGGTACTAAGCTATCGGCCCTAGAGCCTGTACAAGCCTAGCCATAACAATTCCCTGGCTATTTCTTCCCATAATATTTACTTCCCTGGACCCCTGTCCATGTGATCCCTGGGGTAAATTTCCTATTTCCCATCCAGTCGTCAAGGTTCCTTTTGAAGAGGGCCAAGGAGGCTCTCTGCTTGACATGTATGGGTAGTCTATTCCATAGTATGGGGAGTCTCTGGGTCAGGAACCTATCCCTCCAGCATGTTTTGTTCATTGTGATGACAAGGTTCAGGTCCCTGGAACATGTGGCTCTGATGGATTGGGATTTCTTTAAGTGTAGCATGTCCAACAGCTCTGGGTTTGACATGGCCTTGAATGTTAAGCAGAGATCGCCTCTGAGTAGAGGATATGCGACAGAGTATAGCTGGAGTTTTTTTAGTCAGCATAGGGCATCTGCTTTAGGCCTGTGATTCTTTTAGTGAGGTGTTTCTCTGGCCTTTCCAGTTGTTGCAGTGACTGGGAGAGGTTTTTTTTTTTTGCAAAACTCAATAACAATAAATGTATCCTTCTTTCTCCTCATATTCTTACAGCTCTGGTAACCATCTGACTCCTTAAACTAACTAAGGTACTTTATGGTTTGTCTTAAACACCAGTTCTGTAAAACTGTATGCAGAATCTGGACTCAGATGTTGTTGGACTACAGGTGAGAATCACATGGAAGAAAAAGTGCCCTTCATTCCTAGTGCATAAATTCCTCTTAGGTACAGTGGATATAAAAAGCGTACACACCCCTGTTAAAATGCCAGGTTTTTGTGACACACACACACACACACACACACACACACACACACACATACATATATATATATATATATATATATATATATGTGTGTGTGTGTGTGTGTGTGTGTGTGTGTGTATATATATATATATATATATATATATATATATATATATATATATATATATATATAAAGAGAGACTGCAATAAATCAATTCAAAACTTTTCCCACCTTTAATGTGACCTGTAACTTGTACAATGCAATTGAAAAAAAAAAACAAATCTGTTAATGGGGGAATATAAAACAATAAAAAATGTACAATAAGCTGGTTGCATAAGTATGCACACCCTTAAACTAATACTTTGTTGAATTGTCCAGATATTTGCTCTAAGAGGTATGGCTCACATTCACTTCTGCTGCTACTTTTACTAGCTTGACGTTGATACCGAGTCCCCATACTAGAGTGCATCTGCAGTTGACTCCTATTGACGTAGCTAGGCATTGGATATTGCTTGTTCATATTTGCATTAATATTTCTAAAACCATGCTATGAACAAGGTTTTAATGAGATTTCACCTTAAATTTGCACAGTAGTAAACTCAACTGCATTAATCTGAAACGCTTAGTGGGGTAAATGCATATAAACTGTCCTATTTCACATTTTTAAATATCTCAACAACCAAGTAACACAGATGGAACTTGTAGCCTCATATGAAAGCTCTCACTCAGATGATTAACTGTTACTGACAGAGACAGTCCCCAGGATTCACGAAGCCTCCGTGTAAGAGTTATAACTCTTACACGGAGGCTGCAGTTAAACTGAGTGATGTCAGCATGCTCTGCATATTCATGAGAGCATGCTGAATCACACCTAAGTCGAACACGGCCGTGTAAGACAGTAGGGGGCGTGGCCGTAGGCAGAGCCCTGTAAGCGGACACGCCCCCAGAAGTGTAAAAGTGCCCAAAGCAGACACCCACAACAGAGTCCACGGAAATGTGAATAAACACAACACAACACATGCCCCTACAGACTATTAAACATAAAACAATCTAAATGAACATGTCAAATTTTTTTTAAATTGTAAAGATGTTTAACCATGAGTGCGCTCGTTTGCGCAGGCGTGCCCATAGCGCAGCTACAGTTAGCAGTCAATGGGAAAGCATATAAGAATTAAATATGCAAAATAAGCTAGGAAGCAATAGCGAAGCGGTAGAGATGCCGGCTGCAGAGCAGGCATTCATGGTTCGAGCCCCCACAACACAAATTTTTTTTTTCTCAAAATAAGCAGGAAACAAGTCCCTGACACATATATGTACACATAAAACCAGAATATATGTAAAATGCAATGTAATAGCCTATTTATATTGAATAAATGTGAGCTAAGAAATGAATATAAACTACCAGATGTGCCCATAGCTGAGCTACAGTTCAACAGAGTGAGGTTATGTGCCCGTAGATAAGCATTGGTTTAACTGGTGCAAAATGAGTGCCTGTAGCCGAGCAGTGGTTTACCACGCTAAATATATGTGCCCCTAATTGAGCTAAGCGGCATATGCGTGCCAATAGCCAAATGAGTCTTAAACCAGCGTACCCCATTTGCGCGGAGCTGCGCACCGCGCAAACAAGCTAACCGACGGGCAACGTTGAGCAAGCCGTATCAAAACTGCCTTCACACAGACACACCCCACAGCATGTCTAGACAGTCATGAAAAATAAAAAGCAGTGGTCAGGTTCGAACCCAGGATACTATACACCATAGTCAAGGCACAGAACCACTGAGCCATGACAGCAGTACCTAGAAATGCAATAATAGCTTATATATAGGAATGAATACAAACTGCAGCATGACAATGCAGGTTTACTGAAGTTGATACAATTCCAAATTGGCCAATCACAGATATGTGCGGGAAAAACGGACTATATAAGCCCCATAGGTGGGAATACACAGCATAAACGATTGTAGAACAGACCTGCAGGCAGAATGTCAGGTGTAGGTGAGGGTAGTCGCTTTCGAGCGCAGAGGTGGGGTGTTGAGGAGTCCAGGTACATGGCCTGGCTCCTAGTCCACAACCATGAGGCCCAACTCATGCAGGGCCAGGTCCTCTGGGGAGCATACAAGGCTGAGGTGTGGGACCAGTTGGCTCATGAACTCACCAGTGCCACAGGAATTCCTAGGACAGGTGAGCAGGTCCGTCACCACCATGCGGACCTGAAGAGACGTAAGCAGGACCAACTGAACCGTTGGATCCAGGAGGCCCGGCAATCACGCAACGCCCCACCACTGAGTAAGTATCAATTAATTATGCTTGTAGAAAGTTAAACTACCTGAAATCATGGAGATGTGTATTCCAATATTACTTCATTTATATTACAGCTGCAGGTGTCCGTTCTGCGAACCGCAGAGCCTATGCCGATAGGCTGGTGCGGTTGCGCCACCAGGCAGGTCAGTAATCCACTACTAGTAACTGTAAAGATATATAAATGTATGACAGTCAGCATAAGAGTGCAGTGTAGCCAGGAAGGAAATAAATCTGCAAGTCACAGTGTGAAAGTGTATGCAAGTATTGCCTGATTACAACAGTTCCCAGCCTGTAAGTTGAAACTAATCATGAGACTGTCCAACACATATTTTGAAATAAAACTGCCCTGCCTGTAAGAAAATAGTACACAACCTGCAGCAGCAGGTAAAGTATAGCTGCAGAAGAGGATGAAATCACATGTGTGAAATATATCCCTGTGGAAATACTGAAACATGACAGAAGTGAGAATGCTGGAAAGAACTGTAATAACTACTGTTAAAACATGTCAATAAAGCCTAGAAGTACCAGTCTGAATAGTAACATGAAAGCAAGTGAGAGAGTGTGAGAAAGTGTCAGGAATACAGCACTACAGTAGTAATAACCTCTGAATAAACTATACTGCAGTCAGGACATAATTAAATGCATGTGAGACTCAGAACCAAACAGAAACATCTGTTCAAAGTGTTGCTGCATGTGGAATGTGTACACCAAAATCTGGATATGTTGCTCCCAGTCTGAAATATGCAGATAGGATGACTGTCTGATATACCAAACATCCACACCTGTCTACAAGTATAGAAAGCACAGTTAACAGGATGATGTATCTGCACAAAGTTCGATATGAATGTGTATGAACAGCAATAAAATGTAGAGTTATGTTGCAGTAACAGTCCCATCTGCAAGGTTAAGTAGTTAACATATAGGACACTGTAGTTAGAACAGTAGTGTGTATATAACTGTAGCTATTAGAAATGTACAGCATATGTGGTTGTATTCGAAGGTGTTAATAATATGTTTGATTTACCCCACCCTCTAACCATCTATAACCCATTCCACGGGAAAATGGTATGTGCAATCACAATTACCACCCCTGGACGTCTGTCCTGTTGGGTCAAATATATTTGCATGTCTGTTGATGCATCCGCCCCGTTCATACATCCACACCTGATGGCCTGTTGCCATTAATCAACCCTGCATGTTGTTGGACTGTGTATTACTGTTCAAATTATGCATGTGCTATGCACGCTGTTCAATGGTGTGAATAACTTGGTGTTTGGTTAATGGGAATACTAATGCATGCTGTTACAACTAACTGTGAATGGTATTTATATGTCACTAACCCAAACTGTCATGACATAATGCAAAACATAGAACGACAGGGAAGGCGGGTTCCGGCGGACCCACCTCGCCCACCTCAGCTGGCGAGTGCACCTGGCACTAGTGCCCAGTCCGGACCCTCCTCCGGTGGCCCTGTGCCACCTGCGGGTGGAAGCGCTGCAGGGGATGGGGCTCGCCCCCCCTCTGCAAGTGTGGCCGGAGGAGATCCACCACTCACCCTCCGTAGCGTCCGGACTGTGGTGCGTAGGGAGATTCGGGACTCTGTCCTCGAGCCCCTACGCCAGCTCGAGGCACGGGTGGCGCAACTAACGGGCATGCCCATTGCCCCGCCTACACAGCCCCCAGCACAGCCCCGTCCTGGGCAGTGAAGGAACAGTGGCAACTGCCTATGGGTGGGGATATCAGTTCCACTGTTGCCATCTGTGGGCTCATGGGCTCTGGACATCCAAACCTCCGTCCCCGTCAATTGTGTAACCCCCACACGTGTCATACACCGCCCCTGTATGCGTCTTGTTTGTCTTGTCTGTTAACCTACTCAACCTACCTCCCCAGCTGTACCGACTACCTTCACCTGACATACCACTCTCACCTGAAAAAAAAAAAAAGGGCACTCTGTACCCACAAAAAAATTACGCCCCATACATAGCTGCCCATTCCGCACACATCTCTACTGGACATGGAACCTATCAATTCCAATTGGCTGTACAACAGGTATTATTGTTGTCCTGACACCTCTCTCAGGGGTGAAAGGTTTCAAATGTCACACCAAATTACATACATATGCACAGCTGTTGCTGCTGAAGAAATGGGCAGCTATGGGCCTTACCTACATCCCTCCTGCACATCCCAAGCTTGTTTCCCTACTGTCTTACCCTCTTTGTGACCCCTTTTTCACCACTTTCCTGTCTCCCCGTTTTCTTTTCTTTCAAAGAAAATAGCGCGGGTGTGCGCAAGAGTAAGCATGTTTAAGCGGTTGTAAGCGGGTGTGCGCTCGTGTGCGCGGAGCTAACCGCCAGTGCGCATGTGTGAGCTCCGCACAAACCAGCGCTAACCCGGTTACAACTGCTTAAAAGTGCCTTAGGCATTTTGATTGACAGGTCCTGTACTCAGTTCCAAAGAAAAATTATAATCCCACTGTGAGTCCCGAACCCTGAACCTTGGAAACTATAGTCTGCATGACTTACCACTAAGCCATGACTCTGATATAAAATCACTGTGCTAAAGTAAATATATCATGTAACAGTAGGAATGAATGTAAAGGGAATATAGATGTGTAGTACACAAAGCATGACATTTAGAATCACAAACATAAATGGTGGATTCCAATAATAGTAGTGTGTGAACAGAAACAGCCATGCTAGTGGGAATCTAGTAGGTAATAATGTCACCATAGCACCTTGCAAGACACACACACATACTCACAGCAGGATAAGCACTGCCCATACCCCACAACCCCTTACAGGAACACATCCGGACCAAGTAATAAAATATGTGGGGCAAAGGCCCAAAACCAGGGACACATTACAAATAATGGTACAACACACGCAGACAGTGCAGAAAGTAACAGGGTCTACACCTTGTGGGATGTTTGGAAGGGTATGCAGTCTGGCACAGGAATGTTTGTCACCATATTCTGACTACAGCCCAGACTGCCTTGCCAGATAAAGGTGTGCATGAGATACTGACCAAATATGAGGCAGACATGTGGACAGCCTGCAGATATCTGTACACATGATGGGTCCAACACCACCATATTTGCATAGTCAAGGACCTAGACATAGCAACAGTGAATGTCTTACGGGGATGTACCACAGACCCCATGTGAAATGTACAAACAGTAGGCAGAAAGGTGTAACACATGCAATGGTAACTATGGAGTCTGGAAAGTATTCACCACTTGCATGGCAGAAAACAGTAGTAATACATATGCCCATGCTAACCCACAGTCACAACTGCAGCATACCAGACAGTTCAATGGGTGTACCCCACTGATATGTACCATTCCATGAGGCACATAACTGATGAACCTGAAAGCCTCTGGGGCCTGCTCAGCAGCATACTCACATACCCTAATAGATGTCAAGGCCCACACCATGGCCAGACCACACTGCATGCTGTAACACCCTAGCAGATATAGCAAGCATTCCAGGGTGTGAATGTACATGGAAAATAGGAAAGCTACAGCAGCACACTACAGTCAAGACACCTAGCAGGCATACCAGTACTGACAGTAAAGGGCAACTATTGAAGCCTTAGCAACAGAGTGCAAGCAAAGGTGAAAGGAAAGCACACACACACACACACACACACACACACACACACACACACACACACACACACACACACATTAACAATAGTAGTAGTTGTAGTTGTTAGTGTACATACACAGTCTGTACAGGAAACTGGAGAAATGAATGGAGGAATGTTAATCCACAACACACTGAGAAAAATGAGAGATACCAACCTTTACACTCACAGAACGTTGTCCACAGCATAACAGCATGGTCCCTGCCCTTAACATCTGAAAGGGCTACGCCTATTTCACACACCCTTTTATAGCACAGTTCTGAAATCACAGTGAGAACTGCAATCAGTACACAACAGGCTGCATGCAATTAGCAAATGCTGGCTAACAATTGGTGCAGAGGCCATCACATGGGCATATGCAGATACCTACAAAAGTATGCTGTACTCCATGTCCACGCATGCAATACTTTCATTGCACCCTGAGAGAGAAAGAGAGAGAGAGAGAGAGAGATATAGAGAGGACTAGACTGCAACTAAGCAGACGGAAACGAATCCCTCAGCAACAGCTACCTGGAAGCTGACAACTGGGAAGTGGAGCAGCAGGACAGAGAGCCAGACAGTAGCAAAAGCAGCTGTGACAAACACAGGTACTGTAAAGTAATACTATAAAGGTGTACATACTGTGAACCCTCCATATGTGTCATTGGTCTGTATCCATATGTATATGAAGATGTGTAAAGGGCAGGAGACATACAGCACCTATCAGTGAAGGCTGTACATACATTTGTATGTGTGAGCATCTATGTGCACATATAAATGTTGTTTGATTGTAGGTTGTACTGCCATGTACAAATTAGGTTACACAGCTATGTATGTTTAGCAGTATGTTAGTGTGTGTATACAGTAAGGTAGACAAATATGCTGATATACCTGTCTAACATATGGCTATGTATGTATGTCAACATATGTATGTGTATATATATATATATATATATATGTATATATATACATATGATATGCATATATGTATACATACATAGAGAGAGAGAGATGTAGGACTACATAGACAGATGTCGATAGAATATTGTAGCAACATATCTATGTAATGCACACATGCAGAGATAGATATATGTAGATACATATACATAGACAGACTGATCTGACCACCTACAGGTATGATTGTATATGATGACCTGCAACACAGCCTGTCCCCCCCCCTGTCGCCCACACCCCCTCTGCGCCCCCCCTCCACATCTACAGCAGAATATGTACAGCAATATATATATATGTGCAAATGTATACAGACATATTTACATATATATATATATATATATATATATATATATATATATATATATATCTATATACATATAGACATATCTATATACATATATATATGTATAGAGAGAGAGAGAGAGAGATGTATATAGAGTCTGAGTGAGGCACATGTGTACAGATGTATTGCAACAGGTGCCTGGTGACAAAGGCACGGAGTGAACACCAGTGTCAAATCCGGAGTAACATACCACATTCCAGATCACCTACACCAGTAACCACCATATATGTGAGTGTCCGCCCACCACTGCATGTGTCAGGGGTGCAGGGTCAGACATGTGTACAATAGTGGCCCCAATGATAGTCACAGTGGCACACTATCCCTGGAATAGCTGCACATGGTATGTGTCCGCAGACATGGTGAGTCAGGCATGGACATGTAGGTCGGTGTACCCCCCACAGCACATAATGGATGCCATGGTATGGACCTCACATGACAGCAACAGATATGGAGAAGGACACAGTGACATGTACAACACTGTGACAATGCACCCAAACACAGTACCAATGCACAGTGACTGACAACACCACAGAGTACACATATGCTACCCACGTAGAGGTTACCACCCCCAGATGCACATATGGAGGTCACACCCATGACAGATGTCCAACAACCATAGTAACACCACCCACCATCCACAACCTAAATGTCTGCTGTGTGTCGTCTGTGCTACTGCAATAGTGTGCACATGTGTAGGTACGGGTTCTAACTCACAGATAGGACACACCCTGCAACAAACCACACAGTGTTAAGAAGCGAGACTCCCCATGTGTACATGTCACACATACCCCTGCTGAATGTTAGTCAGATAGGTAATATGCCATATGAGTCACCCTGTGTAACTGTGTGACGGCAGCAGGTACCATCACACCACATGTGTCACAATGGTCAGGTTAGCAGAACAGTACGCTGCTGTAGACACAGGGGCATTAGCATATTGTATAGTATTGTATTGTAATGTCATGTATTGTGTTGTATTGTATTGGTATGGTGAGGTGCCTCCTTCATGGAGTGGAACCACTGGTGCTGTGCGCCAGTGTACAGGTACATACCCTGTAGTCAAGGTAGTGTAACATAGCACTTCTATATGTGTCTTTGGCTCCTGTCAGAGGTTATGTAGCATGCAACTGGGGATACCAGCAGGTCCCATCCATGTCGTGTATTCTGCTGACCTGCGGGTGTCTCTCACCTGGACATCTGTGATGACTTGGAGGTTAGGGTCAGCTGGGATAACTATGCCTTATTACAGGGAGAGGCGGGTGACACCTGCACTGAACCTGTCCGCCACAATGTCGTCTAGCTGTGGTGTCAGTGAAATATGTGTTGTGTACTACCTATGGGCATAGAGGATGGCTCCTGACCAGGTCGCTAACATAACTCAGGTAGGCCTCCTGGTCATCTGTAGTGTCACGCTTGACGTCTCACTCAACATTGCCCATGTAGTCAGTATGATGGGAAATAGATCCTTACCAGTGCTGCTCAGACATGCCCTCCCTTCAGTGACTGATGCTCTGTCTTGCAGTAGCTTACATCTTCTGTAATACAATCTGTATATGGCTGGGGTCTGCCAGACAGGATGCTGTCCGTTTGTGGATAGTGTCTTGGCCATATATGGGAATGCATGAGCCATGCATTCTTGGAGATGTCTGTAGAAAGCAATTGTGTAGGGGTCAGCATTGTGGGTTGTCTCTGCCACTGGCCCAGTGGGCTGTAAGGATACCATATCACTGTTACAAAGTGTAATGTCTGTATCTGTAATGTTGTGCACTGTAGCCATCTGTGCTGGTGGTGGGGGTGGGATATGTATATCCAGGGCAAGCAGGGTGTGGTCAGCCCACAGTATTCGGCCGATGTACGCCATACAGTACCTAGATACAAACCCCCAGAGTGAGGAGGTGCTCCTGACCTGAATTGGTGTTCTGACTGCTGGTGTTTGGTAGTATGTCGTATGGAGCCTGGCAGGTACTGTTGCACAGTTGCTGGCCGAGCACTGATACCTGGCCATCTACATGTGTATCCACCAATAGACAGACAGATGCTACATATGTGAGATATGTGGTATCATAACAGTCAAGTAGCATGTGTAGTATGTGTGCCAAAGTCTGCTGACATATATTGCTGATACCAGGTTATCTTCTTTCTCAGGTACATGGCCCACCCAAGGCATCCCACCTAATCCACGGCTGAGGATGAGGAGATACACCAGAGCCTGGTGCGGGACTATGCAACACTCTCTTCCCGCACCAGCCAGAATCAGCAGGTGAGGGCTGCACTGTGGCAGGACCTTGTCTGTCGGGTAAATGATATAGGCATGCATAATAGGACATATGAGCAGGTACGACATCACTGCAGTGATTTGATCAGACATGTCCGTCAGCGTGCGTCAGATATCCACAGGCAACAGGTCGCCACAGGTGGTGGGGTGGCTACACATCCCCCACTCACCAGACCGGAGGGACTACTCCTGAGTGTAGTGGCTCCAGTCCACCTGCAACAACAACAGCAGCAGACATGCATCATGATGGAGGCTGGAGCCACACAGCAGCAGGACAGTGAACGTGCAGGTAATATGTCATATGTGTAGTTGACTGTTGTGTACACTGGTAGTTAATGCATGTGTGGTGTGTCCTTGGTTCGTAGCTGCCACCATAGTATTTAATGTGCAAGCGTGATATCCTCAATATTAGCTGCAGACCTGTGAAAGGCGACTGTTGTACTCCTGACCTGTATCATACTCAGTAACATTGGCACAGTTGTGCCCACTAACATTAGTTTCCTCATGTCTGCAGGACCCTCTGGTATCACTGCATTACAGCCTATCCATGCTGGTGAGTGTCTATTTACAATACCTGTAAAAGTGTTGATAGTAATAGTATTATTTGGCACACTTAGTAGTGCTCTTTGTATGCATGTAGGTGTGTCTGTGTCTGTGTGTCGATATCACGCATACTGAGTACTGTACAATTGTGTGAAACTGTGTGAATGTGTGCATGTGTGCATGTGTGCATGTGTGCATGTGTGCATGTGTGCACCTGTGCATGTGTGCATGTGTGCATGTGTGCACCTGTGCATGTGTGCATGTGTGCATGTGTGCACCTGTGCATGTGTGCATGTGCATGTGTGCACCTGTGCATGTGCATGTGTGCATGTGTGCATGTGTGCATGTGCACCTGTGCATGTGTGCATGTGTGCATGTGTGCACCTGTGCATGTGTGCATGTGTGCACCTGTGCATGGGTGCACCTGTGCATGTGTGCATGTGTGCACCTGTGCATGTGTGCATCGCTGGTAATGTGTAGACATTGTAAACTGTGTTTCCTGTTTCCTTCCCACAGGTTCTGTTGCTGCTCTGGTGTCATGTAGCAGGGAACCTGAGTCAGGTGCCGTGGGTACTGATAATGATGACATTGGTGTAATGGCACAGGAAGGTATGCCAGGGTCCGCCATTGGTCAGCCAATTGACAGTACACAGCTGTCGACCCCATCAATGCGCACAGTTATCCTGCCAATACACCCCTTGTCACCACTGTCCCTAGGTGATGGACAGCATACAGTGGGCATTGACCAGGATAATGTGGTATCTGCGGCACATGCTTCCCCACACAGCAGCCATGGGCATGGCCCAGAGATGGTACCACACAGACAGATGTCCAGGGGTTCTCGTGGGAGCATCCATGGGCGTACTGCCCCTGTCAGACGTGCCCACAGAGGTCTTACAACCTCAGCTATGTTTCAGACTGTCATGCAGGCACAGGCACGTATGGAGCGGTACACCAGACAGGGTCTGAGGGAGCTGGCAGCATGTCGCACAGCCATGACTGACAGTATGCGTGACATTGCGGCCGCCATCCGTGATTTCACCGATGTCGTAGACAGACGTTGTGGGGACATATTAGACCGGTTCCACAACTACATGTCCATGAGCCAGGGTGATGGTGGGCGGTTGAGGCGTCGACGTGGCCGTATGCCAGCAACAGCAGCAGCTGGCAGTCGGCGCGGACAACAGGGCCGCCCCCGTAGTGCCAGCAGCAGCCCCAGCAATGCTGGGTCTGTGCTGTCATCAGACCGCCCCAGGAGACCATGTGCACGTGGCTCTGGCCAGGCCCGACAGGGATCTGTGTCCAGTCAATGAACACCTGCTTCTGATGACAGTACCCAGTCTGGGTTGGTACCGGATACGGTCCGTAGCACCCCTGCAAGGCACAGGTACCGTGTCCGTGGCCAGAGACACTGATCTGTATGACCTGGCAGGTACAGTCTGTGGCTGTCCACAAACACCAGTATTTGGCAGCCATGAGGTGGAACTGTGTGCATCCATACACATGCAAATTGACAACACCTAGGGCTACCGCATACACGCACACACTGCATCAACATTGCCCCACCTTCTACTGCTGTCCCTCACCAACACACATACACATACATGTCAATTGGTGGTATGGGTGGCTGACCCAGGCATACCAAGTTCACACCCTGTGCATTGATGAAACTGTGCCACCTCCTGCATTCTCTAACAACTGTGCAGGTACAGGTTAACATGTTGCTGATGCATAGGGTGACCACATAGATGTGTAGTAATAGTATCATGTTGTTAACAGTACTGTGTGCTGAATTAATTGTGGGTATATCACAGCATGCCTGATGCAGTATTTGTGTGATTGTCATGTCCTGTTGTCTACACCCATGGTAAGTACCATAGTGTATCATCTGCACATGTTGGCATACTGGTGGTAATGATGTCAACAGCAGGCTATATACATAGGTAGCACAGGGGATGGGTAATGAATGTAGTAATACACAATGATGGACATGTAAATTGCAAGAGGCATGTTGCCCACACTAGACTCTGCAATGCAGATGTTTGAGGATGTTGATATGTGTGCAGAACTACACAACTGGTACAGGACACACAGGAGCACACTAGCACTGCATGCACACATCTCATACCATGCTAGACAGCACCAACACACATAACTAACTGTCACAGGAGGGAGAGTCCCCATATATGTCAGGGATACTGTGGTGGCAGGCCAGGGAGCATACATCCTACTAAGTATGGCACCACTGAGAGAAGGCTCGGCGTCTGTTATTTGACATGTGTATTACTGCAGGTATGGGCACATGGGTTTCTATCCAGTTATTGTACATCCTGACAGTACATGCATGTTCCGTACACTTGTGTGCACTGAGACTGGACCCTAGCCATCTGACCAGTGTATTTCCATGTACATGTGCATAGCGCCTGCATATTTGCAGTATTACCTTATGGAACTGGTACAGCTTGTTTGTTGTACAATGGACTACATGGAGCCCTGTTCACTGTATCTTTGTTTGCATGCATGTTTGCTTGCAATTACCCTGGAATACCGATCACACCTGCAATGCATAGTTATAGAGCTTCTGTGGACTCCTAGTGCCATCTGCATAGCCTACTATATGTATGGCCATGTCCCACTTGACAGGTTGCCACTGTTTGACCTGTTCACATGTACATTGCCTGTGACACAGTGCATATGACCTGCCTGGCATGTGTCCACGTGAGCAGTCATATATGCTACTGCTAAGTAGTCACAGGCACTACACCTTCACACATTCATCTCCTGTTGAACTACCTGCTTTGGTAGGGACAGCCTGCACCTGTCACCCTGGCCTATCAGATATTGGCAAAGGCTCTTGCTACCCCATAGTGCCTATGTTAGGCAGGGCTCAAATGACAAACCCACCTTCATAGGTATCACAAGGGATAAGACACTAAGAGCAATGCTACCCAACGCCAGATGTCTAAACCTCCAGATGCATGCACCCAAAACACTCCTTGGCATGGGAAACATCGATATCTGTGCAGTAACAGATGCCTGGTTCAGGGCTACTGAGAGCACACCAGCACTACCGGTGTAACCCGGTTGATTTCTTTGCTACAGTCACCAAGGCCATTGCCGAGGGGAAGGTGGTTCACACAGCCTACCTGGACCTTGCAAACGCCTTCGCAACAATACCCCACTTGGGCATTCTAGGGAAGCTCACCAGCTTAAATATAAGCCCCTATGTCACTAGATGGATTGCACAGTGGCTCAAGAACAGAACCCACATGGTTAGCATTGCTGGAGCCATGCCAGACCCCATAACAGTTACAGGTTGTGTCCCAGAAGGCTCAGTCCTGGGACCCTCTTGTTTGGTACATATTTATTGGAGGTACAGGCCAACACGGATGAACTGTGGCTGCCCAAATATGCAGATGACTGCAAACTGGACACCATAATCAACTCCCCAGCTGACACAAGCATCTTCCAAAGGGGCATCATAGCAACAGACAACTTGTGCCAGAGCCATGGCCGTCTGCTGAACAGTGTGTAGAAGGGGAATGTGCATCCTGTAGTCTGTTCACCTAGTTGCCAAAAGGGACATTGTCCTCACACACAGTAACCCCCCTCAGCCAAAAACGCACACTTGCTATTCACAGGATTCAAACCCCTACCTAACTATGTTATGACACTTGAAACGGACACATTAGCAGAGCGTGCTATTCGCATTACTGGGAGGTTTCCTTTCTCCTGCTGTACTTATAGGGTGCTGACATCATCGGTGTTTAGAAAAGGGGATGGGCATCCTGTAGTCTGTTCACCTAGTTTCCAAAAGGGACATTTCCTTCACACACTAACCCCACTCAGACAAACACACACACTTGCCATTTACAGGATTCAAACCCCTACCTAACTATGTTATGACACTTGAGACAGACGCATTAGCAAAGCGCGCTATCCGGATTACTGGAAGGTTTCCTTTCTCCTGCTGTACTTATAGGGTGCTGACATCATCGGTGTTTAGAAAAGGGGATGGGCATCCTGTAGTCTGTTCACCTAGTTTCCAAAAGGGACATTTCCCTCACACACTAACCCCCCTCAGACAAACACACACACTTGCCATTCACAGGATTCAAACCCCTACCTAACTATATTATGACATTTGAGACGGACGCATTAGCAGAGCGCGCTATTCGCATTATTGGGAGGTTTCTTTTTTCCTGCTGTACTTATAGGGTGCTGACATCATCGGTGTTTAGAAAAGGGGATGGGCATCCTGTAGTCTGTTCACCTAGTTTCCAAAAGGGACATTTCTCTCACACACTAACCCCACTCAGACAAACACACACACTTGCCATTCACAGGATTCAAACCCCTACCTAACTATGTTATGACACTTGAGACAGACGCATTAGCAGAGTGCGCTATTCGCATGACTGGGAGGTTTCCTTTCTCCTGCTGTACTTATAGGGTGCTGACATCATCGGTGTTTAGAAAAGGGGATGGGCATCCTGTAGTCTGTTCACCTAGTTGCCAAAAGGGACATTTCCCTCACACACTAACCCCCCTCAGACAAACACACACACTTGCCATTCACAGGATTCAAACCCCTACCTAACTATGTTATGACACTTGAGACAGACGCATTAGCAGAGTGCGCTATTCGGATTACTGGGAGGTTTTCTTTCTCCTGCTGTACTTATAGGGTGCTGACATCATCGGTGTTTAGAAAAGGGGATGGGCATCCTGTAGTCTGTTCACCTAGTTGCCAAAAGGGACATTTCCCTCACACACTAACCCCCCTCAGACAAACACACACACTTGCCATTCACAGGATTCAAACCCCTACCTAACTATGTTATGACACTTGAGACAGACGCATTAGCAGAGCGCGCTATTCGGATTACTGGGAGGTTTCCTTTCTCCTGCTGTACTTATAGGGTGCTGACATCATCGGTGTTTAGAAAAGGGGATGGGCATCCTGTAGTCTGTTCACCTAGTTGCCAAAAGGGACAATTCTCTCACACACTAATCCCCCTCAGACAAACACACACACTTGCCATTCACAGGATTCAAACCCCTACCTAACTATGTTATGACACTTGAGACAGACGCATTAGCAGAGCGCGCTATTCGGATTACTGGGAGGTTTCCTTTCTCCTGCTGTACTTATAGGGTGCTGACATCATCGGTGTTTAGAAAAGGGGATGGGCATCCTGTAGTCTGTTCACCTAGTTGCCAAAAGGGACATTTCCCTCACACACTAAACCCCTCAGACAAACACACACACTTGCCATTCACAGGATTCAAACCCCTACTTAACTATGTTATGACACTTGAAACAGATGCATTAGCAGAGCGCGCTATTCGGATTACT